>NC_052326.1:50149021-50449021 GCF_016432855.1 Salvelinus namaycush | reverse complement strand
ACATTAGGATAGAACGTTAGGCCAACGAGACAGTGTCCAAGTTCTAAAATTCTCTGGTAGAATGCCCTGCTTTTATTTTGTCACACTCACAACTATAAGCTATTTTCTAGTTATGCTATTTCTGATGTCATGCAGCCTGTAGTTTTTATGTTTATACTTTTTCATAACGACAATGACAAGATTGATGTCGGGCGACAATAGAATGTTCATGATGTCACGGCGACAACTGTCGATACACGTAGTATATACCAGCCTTTAGTCTTGAAATATTTGCTTGTTTAGTACATAGCCTCACATGTGAATCCTTAAAGAGATAGGTGGGGCTAAGGCTTAAGAGGGTGTGAACGATGCTGAATGAACAAAGAACAAAGAAGAGCTCCAGTAGGTTTCCCAAAACATTCAAGGGGCATTTTCTCAAAAGCAGAATTACGTTCCCATTGTTCCTCAACTAGTGTGTGATATAACATTTTGTATCTCTGAGTCTCTACTTTTATCCAATGTAAAAAACACAATTTCAAATGTTGCTACAGAAGATCGAGCCGGTCGGTCACACATGAAGATGAAACATTTTCAGGCCTACTGTACTGTGTACATTATTGTTGAAAACAAGTCTAACATGGCTTGACTTTGTCCATGTAATCCTCTGTAATTGTGGTACATGTATTGTTGACTGGTGTGGTTTCTTAATGCATTTTAAATGGTCAAATAAAATAAAATGAATAACTGGCATAAATATCCTGATTAATTTATTGTTCATTCAAAATTCAAGTCTGTCACTCAAAGAAAGATTTCCAAACAGGCTTATACCACTGTTAGAATCTGGCTGTATGTCCCACTAAAATACAAAGCATCTGGCTGTATGTCCCACTAAAATAGAAAGCATCTGGCTGTATGTCCCACTAAAATACAAAGCATCTGGCTGTATGTCCCACTAAAATACAAAGCATCTGGCTGTATGTCCCACTAAAATACAAAGCATCTGGCTGTATGATGTCCCACTAAAATACAAAGCATCTGGCTGTATGATGTCCCACTAAAATACAAAGCATCTGGCTGTATGTCCCACTAAAATAGAAAGCATCTGGCTGTATGTCCCACTAAAATACAAAGCATCTGGCTGTATGTCCCACTAAAATACAAAGCATCTGGCTGTATGATGTTCCACTAAAATACAAAGCATCTGGCTGTATGATGTCCCACTAAAATACAAAGCATCTGGCTGTATGATGTCCCACTAAAATACAAAGCATCTGGCTGTATGATGTCCCACTAAAATACAAAGCATCTGGCTGTATGATGTCCCACTAAAATACAAAGCATCTGGCTGTATGATGTCCCACTAAAATACAAAGCATCTGGCTGTATGTCCCACTAAAATCCAAAATAAAAGTGGGAAAGCCTAAATTATCTGTAAATAGTCATACACTCATAAAGCAAAATGTATGTTTGGCAAATATTTGTCTTTCAGTAATGTAATATATCTGCTGTTAAAATGATGTAGAGCATATGTACACACAAGAGGGAAGTACACACACTTCAGTAACTTTCAACAAAGTCCCAGTCTATTGAGCTCAGGGTCAGAGAAAAGACCCCCAGTCCTCTTCACACACCTCTTTGTTTTCATTCACCTCATACACACATACCCACAGTGCCACTCATCGTCTAGCTGGACGCTTGAATCAGAGCTTTGATCTTCTGTAGGTTGTGATCCACAGCAACGTCCAAAAACTGCACCCAGTTCAGGTCTGCTTCTTAACACGTGTGTGTGTGTGTGTGTGTGTGTGTGTGTGTGTGTGTGTGTGTGTGTGTGTGTGTGTGTGTGTGTGTGTGTGTGTGTGTGTGTGTGTGTGTGTGTGTGTGTGTGTGTGTGTGTGTGTGTGTGTGTGTGTGTGAGCGAGTGAGAACAAAAAAACATGTTCTTCCTTTCCTCATTCTTCCACCTATCAAATAATCTCAGACTCGTCCCGTTGACGGAAAACAAGAGGAAACTAACATTGAGACACGGCAAGAATTTAAGGGAGCGGTGAAGTGATGTCATTATTTCACTCATGAGGATGCAATGGCTGGCTTCCTGCCTACAACCATGATGCAACAGGAAGTAGTGGCTTTCTATAGCCTGTTGTTCATCCACTGCCTGCCATTGTACTATGACAGTAGTAGCCAGTTCTGTCATGTCTTTCCTGAAGAGGATTAATAGATACGCCCTACCAAGTGGATGATTCAGTAGGCGACAGGTGAAAACATAAGTCCCTGTGTGGCAGACACGCAGACAAACAGGTGGGTTAAGCAGCACTACTGTACTCACCTGATGATAGCCAACACTCCCTTCAGCACCAAAGCCAGTTCACACGCCTGGAATGATGACAAACAGACAGAGTGTATCGTTCCTAAGTTACTAGTAGGACATGTCATAGAAATAGAATCTATACTGAACAAAAATATAAACACAACGTGTAAAGTGTTGGTCCCATGTTTCATGAGCTGAAATAAAAGATCCCACAATTTAACAGGGATGTAAAATGTATTTACATCCCTGTAAATGAGCAATTCTACTTCGCCAAGATAATCCATCCACCTGAAAGTTGTGGCATATCAAGAAGCTGATAAAACAGCATGATCATTACACAGGCACACCTTGTGCTGGGGACAATAAAAGGCCACTCTAAAATGTGCAGTTTTGTCACACAACACAATGTCACAGATGTCTCAGGTTTTGAGGGAGTGTGAAATTGGCATGCTGACTGCAGGTCTGTCCACCGGAGTTGTTGCCAGAGAATTTAATGTTAATTTCTCTACCATAAGCTGCCTCCAATGTCGTTTTAGAATTTGGCAGTACATCCAATCGGCCTCACAACCGCAGACCACGTGTAACCACGCCAACCCAGGACCTCCACATCCGGCTTCTTCACCGCTTGCCGTGCGGTAGCAGAGAGAACAGTCTATGTCTAGGATGGCTGGTTAAGTAACCATTTCACTACACCTTCTGGATCCTGTGCATGTGACAAATAAACGTTGGAACATGACCTGCATCAAAATCACATTAGGATAGAACGTTAGGCCAACGAGACAGTGTCCAAGATGTAAAATTCTCTGGTAGAATGCCCTGCTTTTATTTCATCACTCACAACTTTAAGCTATTTTCTAGTTATGCTATTTTTGACCACCAGGCTGTTGATGTCATGCAGCCTGTAGTTTTTGTGTTCATACTTTTTCATAACGACAATGACAAGATTGATGTTGGACGACAATAGAATGTTCATAATGTCACTGCGATAACTGTCGATACACGTAGTATAAACAAGCCTTTAGTCTTGAAATCTTTGGTTGTTTAGTACATAGCCTCACATGTGAATCCTTAAAGAGATAGGTGGGGCTAAGGCTTAAGAGGGTGTGAACGATGCTGAATGGGTGCAGAGAAAGAAGAGCTCTCCAGTAGGTTTCCCAAAACATTCAAGGACCATTTTCTCAAACGTGAGATTACAAGTTTATCAACTTTCAAAGCAGAATTACTTTCCCATTGTTCCTCAATTGTAGTGTATGATATACCATTTTCTAGCTCTGAGTCTACTTTTATTCAATGTAAAAAACACAATTTCAAATGTTGCTACATTAGACCGAATCGAGCCGGTCGGTCACACATGAAGATTAAACATGTTCAGGCCTACTGTACATCTTACTGTATACATTATTGTTGAAAACAAGTCTAACATGGCTTGACTTTGTCTATGTAATCCCCTGTAATTGTGGTACATGTATTGTTGACTGCTGTGGTTTCTTAATGCATTTTAAATTGTCAAATAACATCACTATATATAGCATGGTCTTTATTACTGTTGATAGTCAAATTGTTGAACAATAATCTGCAAAAAGTCAAATGATTCAAGTATGGGCAGCAGAAGTTCACGGAAATCTCTTTCCTTCATAATGGACCACAATGGGAACAAGGCTTGACTTTGTCCATGTAATCCTCTGTAATTGTGGTACATGTATTGTTGACTGCTGTGGCTTCTTAATGCATTTTAAATTGTCAAATAAAATAAAATGCATAATTTGCTTAAATATCCTGATTAACTTATTGTTCTCTCAGAAATCAAGTCTGTCACTCAAAGAAAGATTTCCAAACAGGCTTATGCCACTGTTAGCATCTGGCTGTATGTCCAACTAAAATACAAAGCATCTGGCTGTATGTCCCACTAAAATACAAAGCATCTGGCTGTATGTCCAACTAAAATACAAAGCATCTGGCTGTATGTCCCACTAAAATACAAAGCATCTGGCTGTATGTCCCACTAAAATACAAAGCATCTGGCTGTATGTCACACTAAAATACAAAGCATCTGGCTGTATGATGTCACACTAAAATACAAAGCATCTGGCTGTATGTCCCACTAAAACACAAAGCATCTGGCTGTATGTCCCACTAAAATACAAAGCATCTGGCTGTATGATGTCCCACTAAAATACAAAGCATCTGGCTGTATGATGTCCCACTAAAATACAAAGCATCTGGCTGTATGATGTCCCACTAAAATACAACGCATCTGGCTGTATGTCCCACTAAAATACAAAGCATCTGGCTGTATGTCCCACTAAAATACAAAGGATCTGGCTGTATGTCCCACTAAAATACAAAGCATCTGGCTGTATGATGTCCCACTAAAACACAAAGCATCTGGCTGTATGTCCCACTAAAATACAAAGCATCTGGCTGTATGATGTCCCACTAAAACACAAAGCATCTGGCTGTATGTCCCACTAAAATACAAAGCATCTGGCTGTATGATGTCCCACTAAAATACAAAGCATCTGGCTGTATGATGTCCCACTAAAACACAAAGCATCTGGCTGTATGATGTTCCACTAAAATACAAAGCATCTGGCTGTATGATGTTCCACTAAAATACAAAGCATCTGGCTGTATGTCCCACTAAAATACAAAGCATCTGGCTGTATGTCCAACTAAAATACAAAGCATCTGGCTGTATGTCCCACTAAAATACAAAGCATCTGGCTGTATGTCCCACTAAAATACAAAGCATCTGGCTGTATGTCACACTAAAATACAAAGCATCTGGCTGTATGATGTCACACTAAAATACAAAGCATCTGGCTGTATGTCCCACTAAAACACAAAGCATCTGGCTGTATGTCCCACTAAAATATAAAGCATCTGGCTGTATGTCCCACTAAAATATAAAGCATCTGGCTGTATGTCCCACTAAAATATAAAGCATCTGGCTGTATGTCCCACTAAAATACAAAGCATCTGGCTGTATGTCCCACTAAAATACAAAGCATCTGGCTGTATGATGTCCCACTAAAACACAAAGCATCTGGCTGTATGTCCCACTAAAATACAAAGCATCTGGCTGTATGATGTCCCACTAAAATACAAAGCATCTGGCTGTATGATGTTCCACTAAAATACAAAGCATCTGGCTGTATGATGTTCCACTAAAATACAAAGCATCTGGCTGTATGTCCAACTAAAATACAAAGCATCTGGCTGTATGTCCAACTAAAATACAAAGCATCTGGCTGTATGTCCCACTAAAATACAAAGCATCTGGCTGTATGTCACACTAAAATACAAAGCATCTGGCTGTATGATGTCCCACTAAAATACAAAGCATCTGGCTGTATGATGTTCCACTAAAATACAAAGCATCTGGCTGTATGTCCCACTAAAATACAAAGCATCTGGCTGTATGTCCAACTAAAATACAAAGCATCTGGCTGTATGTCCAACTAAAATACAAAGCATCTGGCTGTATGTCCCACTAAAATACAAAGCATCTGGCTGTATGTCACACTAAAATTCAAAGCATCTGGCTGTATGATGTCACACTAAAATACAAAGCATCTGGCTGTATGTCCCACTAAAACACAAAGCATCTGGCTGTATGATGTCCCACTAAAATACAAAACATCTGGCTGTATGTCACACTAAAATACAAAGCAATACAAAGCATACCCTCCCAGGCCCACCCATGGCTGCACCTCTGCCCAGTCATGTGAAATCCATAGATAATGGCCTAATGAAATGAAATGAAATCAAAGTTTATTTGTCACGTGCGCCGAATACAACAGGCGTAGGTAGACCTTACAGTGAAATGCTTACTTACAGGGTCTAACCAATAGTGCAAAAAAGGTGTTAGGTGAACAATAGGTAAGAAAAGAAATAAAACAACAGTAAAAAGACAGGCTATATTCAGTAGCGAGGCTATAAAAGTAGCGAGGCTACATACAGACACCGGTTAGTCAGGCTGATTGAGGTAATATGTACATGTAGATATGGTTAAAGTGACTATGCATATATGATGAACAGAGTAGCAGTAGCGTAAAAGAGGGGGTGGTGGGTGGCGGGACACAATGCAGATAGCCCGGTTAACCAATGTGCGGGAGCACTGGTTGGTCGGCCCAATTGAGGTAGTATGTACATGAATGTATAGTTAAAGTGACTATGCATATATGATAAACAGAGAGTAGCAGCAGCGTAAAAAGAGGGGTTGGGGGGGGGCCCACAATGCAAATAGTCCGGGTAGCCATTTGATTACCTGTTCAGGAGTCTTATGGCTTGGGGGTAAAAACTGTTGAGAAGCCATTTTGTCCTAGACTTGGCACTTCGGTACCGCTTGCCATGCGGTAGTAGAGAGAACAGTCTATGACTGGGGTGGCTGGGGTCTTTGACAATTTTTAGGGCCTTCCTCTGTAACCGCCTGGTGTAGAAATGCTGGATGGCACTCTGTCAGAGTGACCATCGGGTTCTTGGTCACCTCCCTGCCCAAGGCCCTTCTACCCATATTGCTCAGTTTGGCTGGGCAGCTAGAGTCTTAGTGGTTCCAAACTTCTTCCATTTAAGAATGATGGAGGCCACCATGTTCTTGGGGACCTCCAATGCTGCAGAAATGTTTTGGTACCCTTCCCCAGATCTTTGCCTCGACACAATCCTGTCTCGGAGCTCTACGGACAACTCCTTCAACCTCATAGCTTGGTTTTTGCTCTGACATGCACTGTCAACTGTGGAACCTTATATAGTTGTGTTTGCCTTTCAAAATAATTTACAACCAATTGAATTTACAACAGGTGGACTCAAATCAAGTTGTAAAAACATATCAAGGATGATCAATGGAAACAGGATGCACCTGAGTTCAATTTCAAGTCTCATAGCAAAGGGTCTGAATACCTTTATTTGCAAAATATTCTAAAAACCTGTTTTCGCTTTGTCATGATGGGTATTGTGTGTAGATTGATGTGAGAAAGAATTATGTAATACATTTTAGAATAAGGCCGTAAAGTAACAAAATGTGGAAAAGTCAAAGGGTCTGAATACTTTCCGAAGGCACTGTATGCTGCCATGGTCCAACGGCAATGCATTTGTTTGATAGAACAGTTCACATGACTACAATCATTTAAACTTTAAAGTACTTTATTCCCCATTTAACAGTTTTCAACTCCCTTTGAATTGGCATTTATCATACAGTATTTATATTGTTTTTACAATTTTGTTCTCATTTCTCTTTGGTTTCTACTTTCATTCACCAATAACCAGTGTCACATTCTGTCGTCCAGGTTGCTCAAGACATCTTATTTCCCCATCTCTGACTAATGTAATTGCACCCTTTTTCTGCACCTTTTTTTCCACCTGTTTATCTTGATTATAAAAGTCAGTTCATCTACTTTTCTGTCTCTTGATGATTTCATTAAGGGAGTCGTGCTGCTCGGAACCTTTGCAAAAGCGCTTACTCAACGTCCAACGTGGGAGAGGTAGGCAAACTTCTGACTAAATGATGAAGGGGGAAACATTGTCTGTTAGCAGGTTTTTGTTCCAACCCAACACTAAAACATCTGAATGTGTTCAAATGATCCGACTGCTCATGCGATTCAATCCAGAGTAGTTAGGACCTGGTGTGTTAGTGTTGGGCTGGAATAAAATCCTGCGTACACGGCTCTCCAGGACCAGGCTCTTGGCCATCCACCCTGTTCTTGACCTGCAGCTCTGGTCACGCCTCCCCCATCCACGCCCTCCTTGCCTGGGCCCTCATGGCTGTGTTCTGCGGCGGCCCCAGCTGCCTCACTTCCACCCTGCCCTCCACCCCACGGCTACAGCGCCCCAGGTGGGCCATGTATCTCTGAGCGTGGGCACCGCGGTGCCAGGTGCGTAGCTGGGAGTCATGTTTCTGGTGGGCGAACAGCTCTGTCTCGTCCAGGTGAGGCTTGAGGTGCACGCCCTGCGCACGCTCCTGCCAGTGGAAGAGGAAGAGCTGCCGGGTGCTCTTCCTCTGGCCCCAGCGCGTGGCGGTTCTCAGAGCTGTCATGCCCTCAGCGTCCTCCAGTTGGTGTGGGGCACCGCGCACCAGTAGCTCCTGGATGGACTGCAACTGGCCCTGGGCGGCTGCCGCGTGCAGGGCCCCGCGCCCCAGCGGAGTCTGGCCCTTAACGTTGGCCCCTAGATAACAGGGTCAAGTTTGTTAGGCAGACATAAAGAAAACGGACTGAAACAAGGAGACTGCCTTGACTTTTGCTTTCTTCTGCCAAACGTTTTCGTGACCGAATTAACATGACACAGATATTGCCAGCGTACCAGAAAAACCCTGTATCTCCCAAAAAAAATAATCTTCAGGAATTAAAAATAATAAATCCTTTTTTTCAGACCTATTTTTATTTATTAATCGAAGTTCAGAAGGCATTTTTTTTATTATTTATATTAGTCCTAGAGAAATATTTTTTTCACAGAGCATGGAGGGGGGTCACACAAAAATCTGAGGGGGAACAAAGTATGTGAGGATGGCTGGGGGGTGGTATGGTAGCATAATTACAAGGTTATGTTATAATATTGTTTATGCAATGAATGGTTGTTTTATGCAATATTTCCGAGTTTTTAGATAGTTCTCATCTGTCTGTGTGAACTGAGAGGAGCCTAAAAACCTACAGCTGGCATTCCAGAGATAAGATGTGGTCGGTGTAAGCGAGATAGCCTGGAAGAGTTTAGAACAATCCCTTATTGTTCTAATCATCCTGGCATCTGGGAAACTAAGCCAAGGTGGGGTTAAAACAACACTCTAGTGCAGATGACCACAGGTTAAACCCAAAGTGGTTTATGGTGCCACCCAATCTGCATGGGAGGGGTGGAACCAGCCATGACTAATCATTCTTAGTGTCAGCTATATAAAGATCTCTGCATTTCTGTAAAGGTTAGGCTCCTCGGCCCAACAGTCAAGAGTGTTGGGTTGACTAGTCTCATTATTCCAATAATTAATCGATATTGAGTAAAGACGATTGTTTGAAAAAATGACAAAGTCTTTCTCACTTGATTAGAATATTCCACGACAGTAGTCCGGAGGGGGGCTAGCTCCCCCGTCCATAAATTGGAGAGTTTAGCTTTTTCAAACACTTGAAACAGCTTTTTTTCTGCAATCTACAGCCATAATCATTATGCCTAATTCCATGTAAAAAATAGCAAATCAATATGTTTCTGCATATCTAAGCATAACTCTTGAGCTGTCTGTATCCTCCTGACTGGTGGTTCTTTTTTCTAACCTCTCTTGGGTAGGGGGCAGTATTTTGAATTTTGGATGAATGAGGTGCCCAATGTAAACTGCCTGTTACTCAGGCCCAGAAGCTAGGATATGCATATGCATGGTAGAAAACACTCAAAAGTTTCCAAAACTGTTAAAATAATGTCTGTGAGTATAACAGAACTGATATGGCAGGCGAAAACCTGAGGAAAATCCATCCAGGAAGTGGCATTCTTTTGAATTGAGTGTTTTTCCATTGAAAGCCTACCATATAAACGGATGGAACCTAGATTGCAGTTCCTATGGCTTCCTTTAGATGTCAACAGTCTTCAAACATTGTTTCTGGCTTTTATTCTGAAAAAAACATTTTCTGAGTGGTTAGTCAAATGAACAAGAGCTTTTTGCGCGCACGACCGGGAGCGAGCCCTCCGTTCTTTTTCCTTTGTATTGAATACGCTATTGTCCGGTTGAAATATTATCGATTATAAAGACAATAGACAACCTGAGGATTAATAAAAAACATTGTTTGACATATTTCGACAAACTTTACCGGTACTATTTGGATCTATTCGTCTGCCTGTTGTGACCACCTTTGAGCCAGTGGATTACTGAACAAAACGCGCCAACAAAACGTTCTTTGGATATAAAGAGGGACTTTATCGAACAAAATGAACATTTATTGTGTAACATGGAGTCTTGTGAGTGCAACCATATGAAGATCATCAAAGGTAAGTGATTAATTTTATCGCTATTTCTGACTTTCGTGACTAATCTACTTGGCTGGAAAATGTTTGTATGCTTTTGTAAACAGGGCGCTGTCCTCAGATAATCGCATGGTATGCTTTCGCCATAAAGCCATTTTGAAATCTGACACAGCGGCTCGATTAACAAGAAGTTCATCTTTAAGATGATGTGTAACACTTGTATGTTTTATGAATGTCTATTATGAGTATTTCTGTATTTCGCGCTCTGCAATTTCACCGGATGTTGTCGAGGTGGGACGGTAGCCCATTATGCCCTATGGGCATCATGCCTTTGAGAGGGATGTCTACATTAAATTGATGTAAAAATAATATTTATCAAAATCACCCCAAGTGAGATACAAGGTTTTTCCAGTGTGCCGGTGATATCCAGATGTTTTGCCTCTGCGGTGGTGGGTACCTTGTTGGAGCAGGAAGCGGACAGCGGGCAGGTGTCCACGGTGGGCACTGATGAACAGAGCAGAGAAGAGACGGTGAGAGAGCCAGGAGGGAGCTCCACTCATAGAACCCATAGCACTGAGATGGGAGGAACGTGGCGGTGCTGGTTTGGACATCACACTCTTGAGCTACATGAAATAAAGAGAAAATAGTCATTTTTATGTGTGAAAAGTCAATGGGAAATGTTCATCCTAAAAAAAGGGAAGAGTGAGATAAATAAGGTCTACAGGTTGTAATAGCAGCTGTGAGATGCTGTTTAGATGTGCAGTATTTACAGGCTAGCCACATTAGATCAAATAAGGAGGTGGGTCTTTCAGCAAGTCTGGTAAAGAAATGCAGTATTGCTATTAGGTGATGATGTTTTTAACCTTTATTTAACTTATTTAACAATTGTGCGCCGCCCTATGGGACTCCCAAACACAGCCGGTTGTGATACAGCCTGGAATCAAACCAGGGTCTGTAGTGACATTTCTAGCACTAAGATGCAGTGCCTTACACCGCTGCACCACTCGGAAGCCTCTTTTTTTTTTACTATGATCAATAATGACCTGAGCCATAGAGAGTCTCTGTGTATGACTGCTGTAGCCTATTCTAGGTTTTTCTTTCATGCCACATCACCTTGAATACATCCCCAGTAGCTGCAGCTATCACAAGCTCAGCCCATCCATCATAAGGCCAGATCATCAGGGTGACAGTAGTTCCAGGGACGATGTCATTACAGTGAATAGTGGTGTCATCACATAGGTCACCTGTTGGGTGGAGAGAGTATACATTAGGTCTGGTCAGAGAAGCACATCATTAGATAATTAGTCTGACTGGAAAACGCCCTCAAAAAATGTTTCACCATGACGGGCCTGTCACTGCTAGCCTACGTTTGAGATTTATAAGGGCCGTGACTCTAACTTCATTAAACCCAATAAAAATCAATGGATACATATCTAATCAATTAATCAACAACAACTCCCCATTTCTCATTAAAATATGTCAACAGTTAAACCAGCAAGTGAGATGAAAGGTATTTATTTTACCATTATCCAGGTAGCATACTCTCTGGAAGTCTGTGGGAACCCCAACCACTAATTCCATGGCGTTCTTTAGCTCTCTGATTCTCATATTGTGATGGCAGTCGGGAACAACGAACATCTCTCCCGTTTCACGCAGCCTGGCACCAAGACTGAACTTGACTTTCTTCGACTGGTCACGGTAAACTGCACTTTTGGGTCTCGGTACACTCTTCAAGTCGATGTCGCGGTAAATCATCGCACTTTTGGGTCTCGGGACCTGAAGTGAAATCCTCTTCGTTGAGGTGTAAAAATATGCCATTGGATTGCTCATAGAAACGCAATCAATATTTTTTGCAGATTGCAAAGGGTTTAGAATTCGAAAATAATTAATTAATGAATTCTCTTCCGTTTGGAATGTTGTCTATTACTGTTGCTATAGTGATGGACGTTAGAGTCCTATTGTTGCGCTTTCGGTTCATGTGCGACAATTACATACACACAGTTGAACAAATCTAATGTTACTTAGTATCAGTTTAGTTATATTGACTTGGAAATACCTGGTATATTATGGTCAGAAGGTAGGCGCACTTTTTTAATGGATTTGCAACAGCAGTCCCACTTTAAATTCTGTACATCTTGATTCGGACTTTGTAACGTGATTGGCTCAGCAATCACATTTTTTTATAGGCTATATAGTTGGTGGTGATCTATATAGTTGGTGGTGATCTTTAGGTGAGGGAGCACAACAGTTTGATCTCATAATTTCCTCAATCAAAGTTTTAACCACTGGTTTTGAGCCTCACCTACTTATAATAATAATAATAACGTTATCTATAATATGTTTTGGTGCCTGTTTTGCATGTTCATTTGTCATTAATACGCGTCACATATCAGTTGGCAAACAACGTAAAAAAATATATAATATTGAGTTTATAAAGCCACATACAAACATGGCCTCTTTTTTGCTTTAAGACAGCTCCAAAATGCAGGTGTTTCAGCCTAGCTCAGTGCTTTCTGTGGTGGTGGGGCAGCCAGCGGAAAATACAGAATGTAGGGGTTGGTAATGTTCTCCAGTTGCTCCGTGATTGGCTCAGTGTTCTGTCACTCATGGGAACAATACGTCACCACAAAATCTACAGGAAGAGGTCAAATGTTCAAGCCCCTTTGGGTGCTGCCATAGATTTACAGTAGAAGTGCCCGTCCAAGAAGGCTGAAGGTCATTGGCCACAGATAAAAATGACGTCAAATCACGTTTTTTCTACCTTAGCTTTGATTGGACTGATCATGTCAACATCATACTTTCAAAATCTTAGCAAGCAAGCTAGACAAGCAGTCGTCATCATGAATCACGTTGACAATCTACTGGCAAATCCTTTTCCATCCTTATCATATGAAGAGAAATTAGAGATAAAACGTCTCTGTGCTCATTTGCCATAAATATTACACAACAAGGCGGAACTCACAAATTCAACTATGAGTGGTTTGGAAGGAAGCAGTGGCTAACTGCAAGAATCTCAATGCAATCACTATTTGCTTCCCCTGCCTGCTATTCAGTGGAGAGGGTGTGTGGTCCAAGTCTGGGTTTAAGGACTTAAAACATCTGTCTGAATGGGTCTCAAAACATGTGAATTGTGCATCACATATAGACAACGCTGTTAAGCTCAGACTACTTGGGGAAATCAAACGTTTTGGCTCAGCTAGACACCTTATATATACGAGCCATCGACCTTTACAACCAACAAACGGAGGAAAATAGGTACGTGCTGCCAGAATTATAGCATGCATTAAATAGTGTGGCAATTGTGTGATACACTGCAGGGCCTGTTTGTACAACTGTTCTGACTTGGTGGTCCACATGTAGTCTATAGCCTGTTTTAGAGAAATACCATCATCGAATATTGTAACAGCTGCTTACGTACCTCCGTTGTAAGAGCTTTCATTGTCTGCTTATGTGCCCACGTTATTTATCCTACGGTTCTGACTTGGTGTACGGGGAAAATACTGTAAGAATGGCCCATGTTCTGAATTATGTCGCTGTCCATTTCAAAAGTGCTGAACGAATAAGTGGTATATAGGCTACATCCGCCTCAGCTCGCTCATGTCTTAATCGAAATGACGGCTTGCCTCTTAACAGCATTATCCTTACATGTGACATAGTTTGTACATCGGCATTGTTATATTGCTTGTATAGGTGTATCTCATTAGTATGTTATTCATTATTTTAGGCAATGTTAGAATGATGCATTTAATTGTTTTTCTTATTTTGTGTTTTATAATTTGCTCTGGTGCTTTTCTCTACGAGGAGGGTGGTAAGTTACAGACCAAACAACATTATATTATAGTATCCCCTCCTCATAACCACGGTTGCCAGTGACAGTCTCTTCCCATTCAGATATTTGTGTTCAACAGAGAGTTCAGTAATAGAGCCATGTAATTCCAGTTCTTATTGCGAGGGTTGTTTTGTTTGCTTAATGCGTTGTCAGTGGGGGTCCTCCCACAGAACTATTTTGGGCATCTAAAGCTCATTTCCTGCATTTTTTAAAATGTGTATTATTATAATTTTTTTACCCCTTTTTTCTCCCCAACTGGTAGACAAGTACCATCTTGTCCCATCGCTGCAACTCCCGTACGGACTCGGGAGAGGCGAAGGTCAGGAGCCATGCGTCTTCCGAAACACAACCCTGCTTCTTGACACACTGCTCGCTTAACCCGGAAACCAGCCGTTCCAATGTGTTCGAGGAAACACTGTACAACTGGCGACTGTGTCAGCATGCATGTGCCCAGACCACCATAGGAGTTGCTAGAGTGCGATGGGACATGGACATCCCGGCCGGCCAAACCCTCTCCTAACCCGAACGACGCTGGGCCAAACCCTCCCCTAACCCGAACGACGCTGGGCCAAACCCTCCCCTAACCCAAACGACGCTGGGCCAAACCCTCCCCTAACCCGAACGACGCTGGGCCAAACCCTCCCCTAACCCGAACGACGCTGGGCCAAACCCTCCCCCAACCCGAACGACGCTGGGCCAAACCCTCCCCTAACCCGGACGACGCTGGGACAATTGTGCATCGCCTCATGGGTCTCCCGGACACAGCCTAGGATCGAACCCGGGTCTATAGTGACGCCTCAAGCCCTGAGATGCAGTGCCTTAGACCGCTGCGCCACTCGGGAGACCCATTTCCTGCATTTCTACACAATCTAATATGACACTTTATGGGTAACTTTGGGGGTTACTTTGATTGTAAATAATAATATAATCTGTTTTTAAACACTTCTACGTGAATGTGGATGCTACCATGATAATGGATAATCCTGAATGAATTGTGAATAATGATGAGTGAGAAAGTTATAGAGGCACATGTTTTCAATACAGTGTACTTTTGTCGCACAGTATCCATTTAATCTTGTAATAAATCAAATCTGGTGATACATAACTTGATATTTCTGTCATCTATTGTGACATTGTAGGAGGATAACCAACCTTCCAGTTCATGGCAATGCATGTCTTAGCCGTTATAAATGCTAAGATACACAGTTTCTTCTGATAACAGTTTCCAGTATCAACATTTCCAAGCAAACAAAAACAGTGAGAAGGGATAATCTGTGGACATGCTGAGAGATTTACAGTAGAATTCTTTCCAGAATTCAGCCAGCCATCACGGTAGCATAACGTATGCAAATATGTCCCCTTTTGTGTTTTACACTTCTAGCAGAGGTATTACATTTCTGAGTGCATTATATTCAGTTTCACTGGCTTAAAGTACATTCTATTGATGATCTTAAACTGCAGTCATTTATGTCTGAGATTATATGAACATGACGGCATTCAAACATATCTGTATCCATTCATCATCAAGTGTCTCCTAGGTCTTCCTCACATTTTTGTTTTACATGTTTTGTGTCATCGGTAAAATCCTCTATCAACCCTTGATACAGTTTGGAAATCAACTTGAGAGATTTGTCAGACTGCCTTAAAAATAGTTTCAATCTTTCAAGCTTCTGGCTTGTCCAGTGTTTGCTGCACAGAGAATAAAGTGTTCACAGAATAAAGGTCACCTCAGCACTGTCACAGACTGGTCTTCCCTGGTTGCCTGATCCTGCTGAGACCACTGTCATCATCTGATACTGCTCAGATGAGGCACGACAAATAATTATCTTGGTGTACATTTATAGATTATACTATCCAAGAATAGAATCAATGGTTCAATCATTGAAATGACCAACTCAAGATGGAACTTTGTGTCCATTCACTGGCTGTTATAATATACTGTAAAATTAACCTGAGGTGGTCTTCCTTAGCTGTCTGACCCTGCTGGGACACCTGTCACCATCTAAACCTGCTAAGACATGATGAGCATAGTGTTGGTAATGACTGTGCACCATGACAGTGAAACCTGTAGAGCTGTTTATACCTTGTCAGTGTGAAAAAATAGGTTATTATCTAGGGAAAACGGACAGATCAATAACGTTACATTGCTATACTGACTCTAATAAAAACTCACATTGCGCTGTCAAAACACGTTTGGCAGCTGGTTTCATCATTTGATTCAGGTCTGGTGTGATTGAGGCAAAAATAATAGCTTTAGTCAGTGAGCTAGCTAACGTTAGCCAACTTTTGGCTAGCTCTAATGGTACATCAACTGGCGAAAATTAGCCAAGTTCATTTACTTATTTTTGAAATGGGACAAAACAAAGGCTACAAAACATTTGCATACACATAACAGCTGTTAGATAATGCTACCTAACAGATAGCTGGAGCTGAACTGGCTGTGGTAGCTACTAGCTAGCTAGTTCATTCACTTCTGACAGAACTTCAGTGGAGAGGGGATGAAACATGTACTGCATTAGCTTACGTTATGCAATATCAGAATGCTTGTGTGTGTGTGTGTGTGTGGGAGGTGGGGGGGGGGGGTCATGTTCCCCCCATCCCCAGTGAAAGTTGCACCCCTGTATAAAACAGTCACTCCCTCTACTACAATGGCTTCAATTCTTCAACACTAACAAACTTCTAAACTTCTTCCACTATGCACCATCATATTTCTCTCCCCAAATAATAGTCTGAAAGGTTTGTTATTCCTTATGAGTAAAAGTGTAGTATGATGAAATATGTGATCTAAGTGCCCCACACACCAAAGTAATAAGGGTGATATATATACTGAACACAAATATAAAACGCAACATGCAACAATTTAAAAGATTTTGCTGAGTTACAGTTCATAAGGGAATCAGTCAATTGAAATAAATTCATTACGCCCTTTAAAAAATATATATATATTTTTTACTTCACCTTTTTTTAACCAGGTAAGCTAGTTGAGAACAAGTTCTAATTTACAACTGCAACCTGGCCAAGATAAAGCAAAGCAGTGCGACACAAACAACAACACAGAGTTACACATGGAATAAACAAGCGTACAGTCAATAACACAATAGAAAAAAAAGAACGTCTATGTGTGTGCAAATGGCATGAGGAGGTAAGGCAATAAATAGGCCATAGTAGCGAAGTAATTACAATTTAGCAGATTAACACTGGAGTGACAGATGAGCAGATTATTATGTGCAAGTAGAGATACTGGTGTGCAAAAGAGCAGAAAACAATATGTGGATGAGGTAGTTGGTTGGGCTATTTACAGATGGGCAGTGTACAGCTGCAGCGATCGGTTAGCTGCTCAGATAGCTGATTTTTAAAGTTAGTGAGGGAAATATAAGTCTCCAGCTTCAGCGATTTTTGCAATTCATTCCAGTCACTGGCAGCAGAGAACTGGAAGGAAAGGCGGCCAAAGGAGTTGTTGGCTTTGGGGATGACCAGTGAGATATACCTGCTGGAGCGCGTGCGGGTGTTGTTATCGTGACCAGTGAGCTGAGATAAGGCGGAGATTTTCCTAGCATAGACTTATAGATGACCTGTAGCCAGTGGGTCTGGCGACGAATATGTAGCGAGGGCCAGCCGCCTAGAGCATACAGGTCGCAGTGGTGGGTGGTATAAGGGGTTTGGTAACAAAACGGATGGCGCTGTGATACTCTGCATCCAGTTCGCTGAGTAGAATATTGGAATCTATTTTGAAGATGACATCGCCGAAGTCGAGGATCGGTAGGATAGTCAGTTTTACTAGGGTAAGTTTGGCAGCGTGAGTGAAGAAGGCTTTGTTTTTGCGAAATAGAAAGCTGATTCTAGATTTGATTTTGGATTGGAGATGTTTAATATGAGTCTGGAAGGAGAGTTTACAGTCTAGCCAGAAACCTAGGTATTTGTAGTTGTCCACATATTCTAGGTCAGAACCGTCCAGAGTAGTGATGCTAGTCGGGCGGGCGGGTGCAGGCAGCGAACTGTTCCATGGGTGGGCCTGGGAGGGCATAGGCCCACCCACTTGGGAGCCAGGCCGACCCACTGGGGCGCCAAGCCCAGCCAATCAAAATGAGTTTTTCCCCACAAAAAGGCTTTATTACAAAGATAAATACTCTTCACCCCCTCTGACGATCCTGCAGGTAAAGAAGCCAGATGTGGAGGACCTGGGTTGGCATGGTTACACGTGATCTGCGGATGTGAGGGTTGGACGTACTGCCAAATTCTCCAAAACGACGGCGGAGGATGAGAAATTAACATTAAATGATCAGCTCTGTTGGACATTCCTGCATGGAAATTGCACGCTCCATCAAACCTTGAGACATCAATGGCATTCTGTTGTGTGACAAAACAGGATTAATTATCTTGACAAAGGATAAAATGCTCACTAACAGGGATGTAAAACAAATGTGCACAAAATATGAGAGAAATAAGCTTTTTGTGCGTATGAAACATTTCTGGAATCTTTTATTTCAGCTCATAAAACATGAGATCAGCACTTCACATGTGTTTATATTTTTGTTCAGTGTAGTAGTCTGTCGATAGTATTCAGAACATAGATTTTACTGACTATATTTCACCGCTTCACTTTACGTTTTAAACTTCAAGTATCACACAAATACTTTAAAAAATGCAAGTAACAATTCTTCTTCATGGAAAATTACCTAGCTGAGTTTTATATTAATCAAAAATTTGTGTTGCAGGTGTTTTGAACCTTTGTGACAATGACTCATTTGCAAACACTCCTTTGCACAATTCATTTGTTGGTTATACAAGGTAGTTTGTTAGATAGGCTACACATTACAAATGTCTTGATTTTTTCTGATTTATATTATAAATTTAATTACAGAATACTAAAAATAACAATACATAAAAAATATTTTAAAGAAACCATTGAATATTACAAAGGTTGTGAATTGCAAAGTTCAGATATAAAATCTTTGAACAATGGTACATAATTGAAAAGAAAAATACATTTCATAAAATGCATATATATTAACAGTTCTACCATAAAAAAACAAGATGGGGAAAATTGCTGACAGATGAGATGCGTTAGGTAGTCTACAGCAGTGAACATTTCCATAAGATGGAAGACAGACTTGAGATGCACGCCACACCGCAATCAGTTTAGGATTTCAAGTCGTGTCTATGGTCAAAAACGGGTTGCCATGTGAACAGGTGAGAAAAAAAGATTACAAAGACTACAAAAGTGACTTGGTGACAGCTCCCGTTATATCCACACTCATGTCTCTACAGAAAACCCTAAATCTGGCCTTGGATCCCCTGGCTATATAGGTTAAGATATACAACTCTTGCCAATGTTCGGAAGTTATTTATTCTCCAACATACTTATTTCACTACTAATGAGATGTAATAGTCAGAGCGTCTGGAACACAACCATTCCTATACTGTACAATTGATTGTGGTCAGTGCAGTGGTCTGACTGACCGAAAAGCCAAAATGTTGAAGTGGATTTACATTTTTTTAAATTTATTTAACCTTTATTTAACTAGGCAAGTCAGTTAAGAACAAATTCTTATTTACAATGATGGACTACACCGTGGATAAGGGGGAGTGCTTCACAGGTCTTTAGCAAACCATCAATCTCTTTTTCTGCTTCTTCTTTTTACAGGTTTACAACAAACTCTGTCACTTTATCATAAGTCCTTGAGTCGTGATCACCCAAAATACAATTGAAGGGCTGCATCCAATATGGCACCCTGTTCCCTATACAGTGCACTTTTTTGACCAGATTATGGGCCCTGGTCAAAAGTAGTGCACTATAAAGGGAATAGGGTGCCATTTGGATGCAAAATTGACTGTCACCAGAGGTCCCGCTGACACCAGAGGTCCCGCTGTCACCAGAGGTCCTGCTGACACCAGAGGTTTATTCAGGGGAGAGCAGCGTTACAGAATGTACAGATGCATTGTATATAGAATAATCACAATTCTAGTGCGTCTATCTATACATTACATTTCTATCTGTGACGTTCTAAAGAGCTGCACCTCCTTCTATAAGCTAAACGCCCCTATGGCAAAACTGACCTGAGTAATGTCCAGAGGTATTTCATTGGTCTCTGGGAGACTTGAATCACATTATTGACATAGTAAACACACAGAGGGAAGATGCCATGAGTTCATTAACATATTTTGTTTCGTGCCAAGTGGTGCGGTTGTTCCTTCTCCTAAGCAGTAGTGGTTACGGAGGTCATTGAAGACAAGATGAAAAGAGAGAGAGAAACCGTGATGAAACCGGAGGACCTGGAGAACCGCCTGGATACGGATGGGTTGAGGTGACTCGACGGGATGCGAGCCGAGCCGAGCCGCATGGTGGGTTGATTTCTACCTGGGATCCGACGCCATTTTGCAGTGGCTGGTTTAGCTTAGCTAGGTGCTGTTTTCAGATCAAGTATGTGTGTGTGTATGAGTGTCTGTGTATGAGAGTTTGTGTATGAGTGTGTGTTTGAGAGAGAGAGAGAGAGCACATGACTGATTGTATGTATGTTTATGTATCAGTGCCTTTATTTCCTGCAGGTGAGTGGTCTGGTCCGGTCTGATGCTGGTGGTAGTTATTGGCTGTGGGTCGGAGCAGGCTGGCTGGTTCTAGATTAAGGCAGAAGTGTCCATAAGCATCATGTTGGGGTCCAGGCTGGCAAAGAAGCGTACGTCTCTGTCCTTGTCCGCCTGCAGGGTCATCACCGTCTCCTCCAGCTCTTCTAAGTAGGCACTGCCCGGCTCTTTGAAGTACGCTGCAAGTACAAGTCAAGTCAGTATTTATTTAAAGTGCATTTTACATGGGTCACAACTATAGAAATATAATTACTAGAATGGGTTTCCCAATTCAAGTCAATGAGGCCCTAATGGGTGGACCGGTGAGCAATACTTAACATAATTAAATATAAGAATGTAGGAAACATGGAGAACTATAGGGAACAATGAGGAATAGAGGGCAAAACCTCAACAACAAAATGAAGGGAGAAAATAATCCACAGAAGAGGGAAAACAATATTCTGAGTGCTATACTCGTTTGGATATTGGAACATACTGCGTAACACATTTTGGGAGGAGCAAAAACAACAACATGCAACGAGAGAGAAAATCTGTTGGAACTGGGAGACTCACTAACTGGAAGTCTCTCTGGATAAGAGCGTCTGCTAAATGACTAAAATGTAAATGTACCTGCAAGACCAGTCACCATTTATTATCATGTACTGTGCTTGACTTGCCTATTGGTATTGCTCTATTCAATATAATTAGTAGTTATGCTCTTCTCCTGCTATTTATTCATTTAATGTTTATTGCATCATACGTCTATTTCTGTTTCTATTTAAGCAATAAGGCACGAGGAGGTGTGGTATATGGCCAATATACCACGGCTAAGGACTGTTCTTAAGCATGACGTAACGCGGAGTGCCTGGATACAGCCCTTAGCCGTGGTATATTGGCCATATATCACAAGCCCCCAGAGGTGCCTTATTGCTATTATAAACTGGTTACCATTGTAATTAGTAAAAATAGATGTTTTGTCATACCCGTGGTATATGGTCTGATTACAGTACCACGGCTGTCAGCCAATCAGTATTCAGGGCTCGAACCACCCAGGTTATAATCTGTTTAAGAACATTCCCATACACAATATGTCAATCAAGTCCTCTGTTTGAAACACTTTGGAGGTTGCCTTGTATCACTAACAGGAGATAGCTCACACCCTATTTTAACATGCTCCATGGCGCAGGACGAAAGGCTGTTTTGGCTCAGCTCATTTGCTAAGAGGAAGAACTTTGCAGCTGTTTCTGATTAATAAACAATGCCATGCTGGTGGGTGGTAACATTTAAATAAAACCCAGCCCTGAAAAGAATTTGCACGTTATCTCATAGGAAAAGACATGGCATTGACACAGATTTCCACAAATGTCCCACCTTGGATTTCCCACTTCAAGGCCAAATATATCACCCTTTCACTAAAATGATGACCTATTGACGTAAATCATTTACAACATCATGGGTAAGCTCTGGCCATCATCTTTCATCTCCAAAAAGTGGATTTTCTGGTGTGGGCTTTTAAATGTGTGAGACATATTCCCTCTCGAAGACAAATGATGTTCTATTCCATTCTTGACTTTCTCAATAGCATAAAGCATCTACATGCATGAAACATATTCTTGGGTCGATAAGAGGGCCCAGTCTTTACCTTTCTCCATGACACTCTGCCGCAGTGCTTTGGCCACCAGCACGCGGACGTTGGCCACGGGGTCCAACGACAGGCTGAGGAGACTGGGGAGGAGGTGCTGGGCAAACTGGTCCATGGGCATACAGTCCTCCTCCACGATGGCCTGGGGAACACAGCGGAGAGTGAGTTAATAGAAAAACAGATGACAGATGGTAAGCAGGGTCGTGTTCATTAGGGAATGCAAAAGAAAATGTTTTAAAAATCAGTTTCCCTTCTGTTTGGTGCCTAATGAACATGACCAAGCAGTCAGGCATACAATTCTCACTTCCGCCTTCTTTCAGAATAGTGCTATGGCAAGCATGGCTGATGCAATCTCACACTAAAGCATTTTTTGAAGGCAGCAGTTATTGGGATTAGTGTTTGTAAGGATTTATTTTCATAAGTACTATGTGTGTCCTGACCTGGCAAATGAAGGCAAAGGCCTGGCGGCCCACCCATTTTGGACAGTGGCAGAAGCGGACGATGAGCTCGTTGATGAAGTTCAGGCCCAGTTCGTGGGCTCCACACGCATACATCTTCTGTAAGATCTCCACCACCTGGGACAGACAAGATGATATTTGATGACATTTCCACAATATGAGGTCGGAATAACAGTATAAAATTGTGTATGAACCGTTTGAAGAAAATGCCTGGAATTTCAGCCTGTTCAGGAAGGAGGGATGTTTTGGCCCACATCATGATGTCACAATGTGATCTGATTATAATAAACCAATGACTGTTCATCTGGGTAATGGGTGGGCTGTAGACCATCCTATCAGGGCTGTGTATGTAAATACAATACATGACCAAAAGTATGTGGACACCTGCTCTTCGAACATCTCATTCCAAAATCATCAGCATTAATATGAAGTTGGTCCCCCTTTGCTGTTATAACAGCCTCCACTCTTCTGGGAAGGCTTTTCACTAGATGTTGGAATATTGTTGCAGAGACTTCATTGTCATGCTGAAAGAGGAAAAGGCCTTCCCCAAACAGTTGTCACAAAATCATCTAGAAATTCCTTGTATGCTGTAGCGTTAAGATTTCCCTTCACTGGAACTAAGGGGCCAAGCCCAAACCATGAAACACAGCCCCAGACCATTTTTTACAGTTGGCACTATGCATTCGAGCAGGTAGCGTTCTTCTGGCATCCGTCAAACCCAGATTTGTCCGTCGGACTGCCAGATGGTGAAGCGTGATTCATCACTCCAGAGAATGCGTTTCCACTGTTCCAGAGTCCAATGGCGGCGAGCTTTACACCATTTCATCCAACGCTTGGCATTACGCATGGTGATCTTAGGCTTGTGTGCGGCCATGGAAACCCATTTCATAATGCTCCCGATGAACATTTCTTGTGTGGACGTTGCTTCCAGAGGCAGTTTGGAACTCATTAGTGAATGTTGCGACCGAGGACAGATTTTTACACGCTACAACACTCAGCGGTCCCGTTCTGTGAGCTTGTGTGGCCTACCACTTCGCGGCTGAGCCGTTGTTGCCTCTAGATGTTTCGACTTCACAATAACAGCACTTACAGTTGATCGGGACAAACTGACTTGTAGGAAATGTGGCATCCTATGACGGTGCCACGTTGAAAGTCACTGAGCTCTTCAGTAAGGCCATTCTACTGCCAATGTTTGTCTATGGAGATTGCATGGCTGTGTGCTCTATTTTACACCTGTCAGCAACAGGTGTGGCTGAAATAGCCGAATCCACTCATTTGAAGGGGTGTCCACATACCTTTATCTATATAGTGTATGTGGGATGTTGGGATGAAGGGAGTTGTAGTTTTCATGAAGCAAATATTCAACATAGTTCAGCGCATAAACGTGGTAATTAAATACAATGACCACAATCCATTGCGCCTGTTCTTCCTGGCTCGAACAGAGCCCGCAGAACAGACTGCACGAGAGGAATGTACACAACACGACGAGAGGGATAGAGACAGTTCGTGAGGTAGCTCTACCCGATTGATAGTTGTAGGAGCTGGTAATAAGCAGTCTTCAAAGTATGCCACATCTTCTTTAAAGAACTAGTCAAATGATTTTGTCAGACAGCTCTGCAGCATACTTAGGCAGCTACCAGTTAGCCACTAGCCTAGCTAAATAGGATGACTAAAAGACAGTAGAGTATGGGAAGCACTGAGATACCGTTAGATGGTTGACCTGAGCAGAGAGGAGATGATCAAATAAAAACGAATAAATATTTTGTTATTTCATAGTAATTTCCTATTTTTCTATTGGTGTCTACCTAATGTGGACCTGACACAGACAATGGAATATTTTCAGCCATTTGGGACACAAACAATGTTTGGGTGCTTCCCATTCTTAAGGCAGGTCACTGCATGAAGATGAGATGACTGTCACTTCCACACCTCATATCATTGAGGACAATATGAGTACTTGAGGCTGTTAAACAATAAAAAAAACATTGTTACATCATTCCACCCCCCAAACAAATTCAAGTACAAATGGCATGCCTACCAGCTGGTAAGAGATCCACCGGACCTCTGACACTTTGTCTGAGCAGAGGGTCAGTGCTATTTGTCTGAGGTAGTTATATACATCATCGTGGCTGTACAACTCCATGATCAAGATCAGCTGCCTGTGGACAAACACATGAAGACGTTCTGTTCAACACGCACTGGGGTCATCTTATAAAAAGTACATTTTCTTTCTCTGCTATCTTCACTCCATAAGGGAGTCCAACAACACTTCTATATGCATTGGGAGCTCAGAGTAAATAAAACCAAGAGGGCGACTGCTTTTGTGACAGCATGGAGCGCCATGTTAACCTGAGTGACAGTCTGTTTGTGCTATCATGCCAAGTCCCTGTCACTCATTGTCGTGTTTGGCTTGATGGAGTAGACAAGAGCACAAACAGATACGGGGCCAGGACCTGTATCCACAAACTGTCTCAGAGTAGGAGTGCTGATCTAGGATCTGTCCATATAATCTTATTACGATCTAAAAGGCAAAACTGATTCTAGATCAGTACTCCTACTCCGAGACACTGAGGATACGGGCCCAACGTTAGTGATTTACTGTCATATGCCGTCCTGCTCAGGAGCATAATTCATTGGCTGATCCATCCTGCTGACCTGGATGAAACCCTGTGATCCATTGGAAGGCCGATCCAAGTGGAATACTAAAAGTGTGCATGCCATCACAGTCTGGTGGCAAGTGCGCCCTCTATTGGGAGAAATCTGGAGGCCTCGATCCCAGATGAATGAGAAAGATTGGCCCTGATCTAAATGAATGGGAGACTCACTCGGCCAGCTGGTATCTGAACCTCCAGTTGCGGCTGTTGTCCGTCACCATGAACTCCTGAAGCTGGTACAGGTACTCTCTCCTGTTCTCCGCATGGAGCAGCTGCCACAAGACAAGACAGAAAGCTTTAACAACACAGAAACAGATCCAAGTTATGGGTCGTTCCACAAAAAGAGTGCCTTTTGTTTTACTTTGATATTTTCAGTAGAAATTGTGCACCGATATTGCATTTTAAAAGCCTGTTCAATTAAATTAAGTGTCCCTTAATATAGACCAAATAGAGAATTCAAGAAATCAATTTTTACATAAATAAAGACTTGGAAAAATGCATAAATGTAGCACTTTACCATGTCGCTCTGTGCACCCTCTGTGACTTCTAAGATTACTATTCCTTTCATGTGATTAGTGAATCATTTACATTTGTCGCTTTTTTAAAAAGGTCAACCCTTGTTACGTAAACTGAACTCTCGTTTTAATATGGTGAAAGTATTCCTTTTTAAATATTTTCTTCAAATGAAAAATGTAACTAATAGTTAACTCAAAGTATAAAAGCAGATCAGCTAGTTCTACCCTTTTTGGTCATTTTCTGGTGTTTTGTGGTGGAAAACTGAGTGGGTCGAGCATAACACGTCAACCCTGTTACCCACAGAGACAGGCAACAAATGTTTTAACAATAAAAATGTTTTGTGAAGCTTCCATTCAAATTGCCCCTCCCTGTTGCAACACAACAAGCTTCCATTCCCCCTGTCAAGAGGGGATTTATAGATGATTTAAGATCAAATCGTTAACCCTGTTACGGTCAACCCTGTTACTTTATTTGACACTTACTTGAGATGGGAAAATGAGTTTTTGGAAATTGGTTCTATGACAACCATATGAACCCGGTACACAGGTCAAGTCAGGCAGACATCCACATTTAAAATCCACTCTAGATGTACCATGTGACACGTAATATGGTAGCCTGAGTTCCAGTCTGTTTGTGCTCTCATGCCAACTCCTTGTCAATGTTTGGCTCGACAACGAGCAATGGAGTTGGTAAGAATAGCACAAACAGATCTGGGACCAGGCTAGTAAAACAGCACAGCAGGTGGACCAAACGTTTTCATTTGAATGTGTAGCCTATGTAGACAGCCGATTTAGAATCGCTACACAGTTGCTCGTTACACGTATGGTGGTCTCACCTTGAGGAAGTCATAGAGGTGTTTGAGCACGCCGATGCGCACCTCGTCCAGGTCCTTAAGGAAGCCGTTGAAGATGGGCACCAGGTCGGCCGCCGTCAGCTGGTCCCCCAGGATCAGGGCCAGATCGTGGATGGAGAACGCCAGCGTCCGGCGCACTTTCCACTGTAGGGGTAATGAGTACAGCCAGGGGGTTAGCTTGTATCGTCACAAAACAAGACGTTTCCATGTTAGAGAGAATTAGGATTAATTAGAGTATAGTCAACATGACCTGTCAGGTCAGAGGTGGTAATTGAGAGTATAGCCACTGCTATTTCAGCACACTCTCTCCTCTCGACCGCTGTCCCATCTAATTCGCCCAGAAATAAGCAAACAAGTCAGAATGACAAGGTGTATTGCTTTTGGTTGCAAACTAACAGGTCAATATTACGTCATGAGACCTGTGACCAAGCAGTCACTGGACTGGCCATTAGCATAGCAACGTGCATAGGATTTAAAACACAAATGTAACTGTTGTTTTCTGACGTATCAATCTCCAGTGATGAGATGATGTCAATACAATAGTGTGTTGTTCACTTTTCGTTCCAAACCAAGCTCTTATCAAGACCCTGAGTTTCCTCTGTCGTGTTCTTGGGCACGCAAAGGAAAACTTTTGAATCCAAAAGCACCCACCTGTACGTCGGTGGCGAGGGTCTCGTACGTGTCCTTTAGGCAGTGCCAGTTTTGTCGGCCCAAGGTGAGGGCCACGCCAGGTAGGCTGAACGCACAGTGCTTGGCGATCTCAGTGTCCACCGTCTGGGCCTGCGCCGGGTCCGTCATGGAAAGATACTGGTCCAGCAGCTGCTGGGGAATCACATTCTGGAGGAAGGAGTGGGGTGCAAGAGTGGTTCAAACTTGTTACTATCATAAACATGGCAGCAGCCCTCAGTTGAAGGGACAAAAGGGGCTGGGTTCCCCGACACGAACGAAAGCCCGATTCACATTCAACAGCTGAGACGAGAATGGACTGCTTTAAGTGTTCGTGATCAGAATGGTGTAGTTTTAGAACGTCTCATGTCGGATGCTGGAGTTTCCAAAATTCCACATGTTAAATCTTAGCTAAAGACAAGATGTGTCCGTTTAGCCAATAAGATAACAGTGCGCTGACGTTCCGTGTTTAGCCAGCCAAGCTTACAGCCAGCTTTCCATTTCTGTGGGGATAGCTGCAGTTAGCTAGCCTGGCTTGCTAATATTTCGTTGTCAAGTCACAAAGTGAGCTGGTGAGCCAGCCAGTGGTTGCATGTATTTCATGAAACTTGTTTGCTAAATACCTTGCTACAAGTAGCTAGCAACTTTGTAGCAAAGTTTCAGCACTGTACTCAACCTTTTGTATTTCAATTCCCCAGTCAGCTGTTTTACAACATAGAATTAGAATTTCATCTAGTTTTGTCTCGTCTTTCCTTTTGTTGGCTGCTGGATCTGTACCATGCTTAACCCCCGTACTGGACTGAAATGCACCATCAATGGAGATTTGCATTTTAGACCAGGACTAGGCTGAATCTGGTTCTGGAACACTGGCCCTAGATCTTCGCAATTCCTTGGACATTGGATCATTTTACTCTTCTCAGACAAAACAACTTAAAGGTAGATGTACCCCAGACTTGACTGGATCATAAATGTCCCTTTATGTGTATAGTAAGGTTTATTAGAAATTCAGAAATACAGTGTTTGACAGAACTGACTAACTGACCTGGACCTTGGACTTTTCCTCACACACCTGGTTGAAAGCAGAGTCCTCTTTCCCCTCCAGGCTCTCCATCAGCTCCGACTCCTGACCAACAACAGGAGTAGATACAAAGACAAACATACCAGTCAGCTAGCACAGACAAACATACCAGTCAGCTAGCACAGACACACATACCAGTCAGCTAGCACAGACAAACATACCAGTCAGCTAGCACAGACAAACATACCAGTCAGCTAGCACAGACAAACATACCAGTCAGCTAGCACAGACAAACATACCAGTCAGCTAGCACAGACAAACATACCAGTCAGCTAGCACAGACAAACATACCAGTCAGCTAGCACAGACAAACATACCAGTCAGCTAGCACAGACAAACATACCAGTCAGCTAGCACAGACAAACATACCAGTCAGCTAGCACAGACAAACATACCAGTCAGCTAGCACAGACAAACATACCAGTCAGCTAGCACAGACAAACATACCAGTCAGCTAGCACAGACAAACATACCAGTCAGCTAGCACAGACACACATACCAGTCAGCTAGCACAGACACACATACCAGTCAGCTAGCACAGACACACATACCAGTCAGCTAGCACAGACACACATACCAGTCAGCTAGCACAGACACACATACCAGTCAGCTAGCACAGACACACATACCAGTCAGCTAGCACAGACACACATACCAGTCAGCTAGCACAGACAAACATACCAGTCAGCTAGCACAGACAAATATACCAGTCAGCTAGCACAGACACACATACCAGTCAGCTAGCACAGACACACATACCAGTCAGCTAGCACAGACACACATACCAGTCAGCTAGCACAGACAAACATACCAGTCAGCTAGCACAGACAAACATACCAGTCAGCTAGCACAGACAAATATACCAGTCAGCTAGCACAGACACACATACCAGTCAGCTAGCACAGACAAACATACCAGTCAGCTAGCACAGACACACATACCAGTCAGCTAGCACAGACAAACATACCAGTCAGCTAGCACAGACAAACATACCAGTCAGCTAGCACAGACACACATACCAGTCATCTAGCACAGACACACATACCAGTCATCTAGCACAGACACACATACCAGTCATCTAGCACAGACACACATACCAGTCATCTAGCACAGACACACATACCAGTCATCTAGCACAGACACACATACCAGTCAGCTAGCACAGACAAACATACCAGTCAGCTAGCACAGACAAACATACCAGTCAGCTAGCACAGACACACATACCAGTCAGCTAGCACAGACACACATACCAGTCAGCTAGCACAGACACACATACCAGTCAGCTAGCACAGACACACATACCAGTCAGCTAGCACAGACACACATACCAGTCAGCTAGCACAGACACACATACCAGTCAGCTAGCACAGACACACATACCAGTCAGCTAGCACAGACAAACATACCAGTCAGCTAGCACAGACAAACATACCAGTCAGCTAGCACAGACAAACATACCAGTCAGCTAGCACAGACAAACATACCAGTCAGCTAGCACAGACAAACATACCAGTCAGCTAGCACAGACACACATACCAGTCAGCTAGCACAGACAAACATACCAGTCAGCTAGCACAGACACACATACCAGTCAGCTAGCACAGACAAACATACCAGTCAGCTAGCACAGACAAACATACCAGTCAGCTAGCACAGACAAACATACCAGTCAGCTAGCACAGACAAACATACCAGTCAGCTAGCACAGACAAACATACCAGTCAGCTAGCACAGACACACATACCAGTCAGCTAGCACAGACAAACATACCAGTCAGCTAGCACAGACAAACATGAGGGAACTTCTGGACCGTATTTCTCTCCATCAAGAGCAGCCCCAGTGTCAAAGTTCCATATAGTCTTTTTATTTAATTTGTTTCACCTTTATTTAACCAGGTAGGCCAGTTGAGAACAAGTTCTCATTTACAACTGTGACCTGGCCAAGATAAAGCAAAGCAGTGCTACAAAAACAACAACACAGAGTTACACATCGGATAATCAAATGTACAGTCAATAACACAATAGAAAAATCTGTATACAGTGTTTGCAAATGAAGTAAGGAGGTAAGGCCAATAGTGGAGAAGTAATTACAATTCAGCAATTAACACTGGAGTGATAGATGAGGATGTGCAAGTAGAAATACTGGTGTGCAAAAGAGAAGAAAAACTAATATGGGGATGAGGTAGGTAGTTGGTTGGATGGGCTATTTACAGATAGGCTGTGTACAGATAGGCTGTCTACAGCTGCAGCGATCGGTAAGCTGCTCTGACAGCCGATGCTTGAAGTCAGTGAGGGAGATAAGTCTCCAACTTCAGTGAGTTTTGCAGTCATTGGCAGCAGAGAACTGGAAGGAAAGGCGGCCAAAGAAGGTGTTGGATTTGGAGATGACGAGTGAAATATACCTGCTGGAGCGCGTGCTACAGGTGGGTGTTGCTATGGTGACCAGTGAGCTGAGATAAGGCGGAGCTTTACCTAGCAAAGACTTATAGATGACCTGGAGCCAGTGGGTTTGGCAACGAATATGTAGTGAGGACCAGCTAACGAGAGCATACAGGTCGCAATGGTGGGTAGTATATGGGGCTTTGGTGACAAAATGGATGGCACTGTGATAGACTGCATCCAATTTGCGAAGTAGAGTGTTGAAGGCTATTTTGTAAATGACATTGCCGAAGTCAAGGATCGGCAGGATAGTCAGTTTTACGAGGGTATGTTTGGCATCATGACTGAAGGAGGATTTGTTGCGAAATAGGAAGCTGATTCTAGATTTACTTTTGGATTGGAGATGCTTAATGTAAGTCTGGAAGGAGAGTTTACAGTCTAGCCAGACACCTAGGTATTTATAGTTGTCCACATATTCTAAGTCAGAACCGTCCAGAGTAGTGATGCTAGTCGGGCGGGCGGATGCGGGCAGCGAACGGTTGAAAAGCATGCATTTAGTTTTACTAGCATTTAAGAGCAATTGGAGGCCACGGAAGGAGTGTTGTATGACATTGAAGCTCTTCTGGAGGTTTGTTAACACAGTGTCCAAAGAAGGGGCAGATGTATAGAGAATCACCCGCAGCAAGAGCGACATCATTGATATATACAGAGAAAAGAGTCGGCCCGAGAATTTAACCCTGTGGCACCCCCATAGAGACTGCCAGAAGTCCGGACAACAGGTCCTCGGATTTGACACACTGAACTCTATCTGAGAAGTAGTTGGTGAACCAGGCGAGGCAGTCATTTGAGAAACCAAGGCTGTTGAGTTTGCTGATAAGAATACGGTGATTGACAGAGTCAAAAGCCTTGGCCAGGTCGATGAAGACGGCTGCACAGTACTGTTTAAAAAAAAAATCGATGGTAGTTATGATATCGTTTAGGACCTTGAGTGTGGCTGAGGTGCACCCGTGACCAGCTCGGAAACCGGATTGCATAGCGGAGAAGGTATGGTGGGATTTGAGATGGTCGATGATCTGTTTGTTCACTTGTCAAAGTTCAATATAGTCTCTTTAACAGTGTTAAAGTTCTACATAGTCTCTCAGTTTCAAAAAGCAATTCATCAAAGTCATTTTGACTTACCACACTGCTGTGGTCCGAGTCATCCCGTATTAGGACAGGCGAGTTGTGGGGTGACTCATGAGGCTCTGGCTCCTTCTCAGTGTCAGCTTCTGCCTCTTTCTGTTCCTCTGTGGGTGCTGGGTCCTTGGCCTGCTGGGTTGGTGGCTCAGGTGTCTGTGTCTCCTCTGTGATCACTCTGTTCTGGGAGGACTTCTCATCTGGTTCTCCATCCTCTGGTGTCTGGCTCTCTGACTCACCCTCCTCCTCAGACTGGCTCTCCAGCTGGGCAGCCTTTAGGGCAGCCGAGAGCACCTGTACTTGGGCTGGGAGACGCATGCGGAAAGACACACACACACACACAGTTGTAAATGTGACATAAAAAGGTACCGGAGCTCCAAGTCTAGGACCAAAAGGCTCCTCAACAGCTTCTACCCCAAAGCCATAAGACTGCTGAACAATTAATAAAATCGCCACCAATTAATAAAAATGTTGTACACTGCTGCTACTCTCTGTTTATTATCTCTGCATAGTCACTTCACCCCCACCCACATGTACAAATTACCTCAACTAACCTGTACCACCGCACACTGACTTGGTACCCGTGCCCCCTGTATATAGCCTCATTGTTGTTATTCTTACTTTTTATTTTAGTCTACTTGGTAAATATTTTCTTAACTCTTCTTGAACTGCACTGTTGGTTAAGGGCTTTCACGGTAAAGTCTACACTTGTTGTATACGACGCATGTGACAAATAAAGTTTGATTTGAATACACAGGTCAAGCTCAAACTCCCAAATGTCCAGATTATTAAGTTCAGTGAGTGCATTGTGTCACCATAAAACACAACTTGTCCAAAATAATTGAACCAATTTCTTTACTTAATTAACAACCTTTGACGAGACATGTTTCCCTCAATCCTCACCTTGTACATCAGGGTCGTCCATGTGGGGCTGGAGGCAGTCCAATACCTTCTGGATCTGAGAGCAGGTGGCTGGCTCCAGACTGGACATCTTCCTGTCCTCTACCACCACCTTCTTTTCTCCCTCTGTCCGAGTCCGAGGACCCTGGCCCTTCAGCATCTCCAGCTCCTGGCTGATATCCGCTAACGGAGGCCTCCAGTAGAGGAAAGAGTTACAATTCTGGTCTGTTTGTTCCGTCTTCTTGTTTTTATTATTTGTGGGAGGAAGGTTGTTGTTGTTGCACGCCTGGCCTTCCTGTTGGTTTTGGGGAGGAGTGTGTGTGGAGTCGCTGTCGCTGTCCTCCCTGGACATGGATTCTAGGGATGGGGTGGAGCGGCCATCTTGGTTAATGGGTGTGTGTGAAGGTCTCACTGTGGGGCCGTTGGAGGACTCTATGCAGAGGGGGGAATTGCTGCAACAGAGAGCCAACAAATATCAGAGAGCCCCTTTATCTCCCTCCAACTATATCAACATAATTTATTCCAAACGCATTTAAAAAATAAATAAAATCACAACACAACTTTAATTCAAACCCATTTAACACTAGTCATTTTGACTGCTCATGAATTGTATTAATTTAGTACATTTTTTTTTCTCATGCCGTCCTCTGTCCTCGACTTTTCCAAAATAACTCTATATAACACACTATCGTTGTTAGAATCTTAAGTATCTCTGATAAGTATCTTATTAGGTACTGGAGTTACAACCAGTTGAATGAGGTAATGTCATTCATTGAATGGTTTTCCTCCATTGCTCCGCGCCTCCCAACAGTAGGGCCTGCTCCGCGCCTCCCAACAGTAGGGCCTGCTCCGCGCCTCCCAACAGTAGGGCCTGCTCCGCGCCTCCCAACAGAAGGGCCTGCTCCGCGCCTCCCAACAGTAGGGCCTGCTCCGCGCCTCCCAACAGTAGGGCCTGCTCCGCGCCTCCCAACAGTAGGGCCTGCTCCGCGCCTCCCAACAGTAGGGCCTGCTCCGCGCCTCCCAACAGTAGGGCCTGCTCCGCTCCTCCCAACAGTAGGGCCTGCTCCGCTCCTCCCAACAGTAGGGCCTGCTCCGCTCCTCCCAACAGTAGGGCCTGCTCCGCTCCTCCCAACAGTAGGGCCTGCTCCGCTCCTCCCAACAGTAGGGCCTGCTCCGCTCCTCCCAACAGTAGGGCCTGCTCCGCTCCTCCCAACAGTAGGGCCTGCTCCGCTCCTCCCAACAGTAGGGCCTGTTCCGCTCCTCCCAACAGTAGGGCCTGCTCCGCTCCTCCCAACAGAAGGGCCTGCTCCGCTCCTCCCAACAGAAGGGCCTGCTCCGCTCCTCCCAACAGAAGGGCCTGCTCCGCTCCTCCCAACAGAAGGGCCTGCTCCGCTCCTCCCAACAGAAGGGCCTGCTCCGCTCCTCCCAACAGAAGGGCCTGCTCCGCTCCTCCCAACACTAGGGCCTGCTCCGCTCCTCCCAACAGTAGGGCCTGCTCCGCTCCTCCCAACAGTAGGGCCTGCTCCGCTCCTCCCAACAGTAGGGCCTGCTCCGCTCCTCCCAACAGTAGGGCCTGCTCCGCTCCTCCCAACAGTAGGGCCTGCTCCGCTCCTCCCAACAGTAGGGCCTGCTCCGCTCCTCCCAACAGTAGGGCCTGCTCCGCTCCTTCTTCCAACAGTAGGGCCTGCTCCGCTCCTTCTTCCAACAGTAGGGCCTGCTCCGCTCCTTCTTCCAACAGTAGGGCCTGCTCCGCTCCTTCTTCCAACAGTACGGCCTGCTCCGCTCCTTCTTCCAACAGTAGGGCCTGCTCCCCTCCTTCTTCCAACAGTAGGGCCTGCTCCGCTCCTTCTCCCAACAGTAGGGCCTGCTCCGCTCCTTCTCCCAACAGAAGGGCCTGCTCCGCTCCTCCCAACAGAAGGGCCTGCTCCGCTCCTCCCAACAGAAGGGCCTGCTCCGCTCCTCCCAACAGTAGGGCCTGCTCCGCTCCTCCCAACAGTAGGGCCTGCTCCGCTCCTCCCAACAGTAGGGCCTGCTCCGCTCCTCCCAACAGTAGGGCCTGCTCCGCTCCTCCCAACAGTAGGGCCTGCTCCGCTCCTCCCAACAGTAGGGCCTGCTCCGCTCCTCCCAACAGTAGGGCCTGCTCCGCTCCTCCCAACAGTAGGGCCTGCTCCGCTCCTCCCAACAGTAGGGCCTGCTCCGCTCCTTCTTCCAACAGTAGGGCCTGCTCCGCTCCTTCTTCCAACAGTAGGGCCTGCTCCGCTCCTTCTTCCAACAGTACGGCCTGCTCCGCTCCTTCTTCCAACAGTAGGGCCTGCTCCCCTCCTTCTTCCAACAGTAGGGCCTGCTCCGCTCCTTCTCCCAACAGTAGGGCCTGCTCCGCTCCTTCTCCCAACAGTAGGGCCTGCTCCGCTCCTTCTCCCAACAGTAGGGCCTGCTCCGCTCCTTCTTCCAACAGTAGGGCCTGCTCCACTACTTCTTCCAACAGTTGAAAGTGCAGTGCCCAGCTGATAATCACCCCGATAATGAAACTGAACCAAACTACTTCACAAATATAGCAACAGATGAAATAAATGAAGTATGTTGGGGAGAAAGGGGGAGAATGGGTGAGTTGATGAGTGGTCTTAGCAGTCTACTCTGGCCTACATGGAATAGGCCACACAGCGAGAGCAAATGTACATGCTGAACTGCTGTCAATATCTGGGAAGATATCCACATGAGGCAGCAGGTGAGAGAGTGTGGGAGAATGTAGTGATGAGGCTTATGGAACCTTATGCTGGCAAGGGGACAAATGTCACCATGGACAATTTCTTCACTTCACTGTCATTGACAAATAAGTTGGCTTGTAAAGAAAACAAGTCTGGTCGGCACCATGAACAAAGTGAAACAGGAGCTCTCTCCCTCTGCGCAAAACTCAGCACCTACACAGCCATGGTGGAGTACAACAGTGCTCAAGAATGTCAAGAAGATGGGAACATAAAGAGAACCGACTATTACGAACTACAATCAAACAAAGGTGTGCCAAAGTGTGTCAACTGTTAGGACAAGGAATAACAGCTAAATTAAATCCAACTGATAACATCGCTTGAAGACGCACACAAGATGATATTAATTGACTGATGTCATATCGACACTTACATTCATTATAATGAACAAAAATCACAACACACAAAACTCTAAATTCAAAAGTGAAAACAAGAAAAGACTATTGGTTAATTTTACTAGTATGGTACATTTCAAATAGTGTTTGAGGACCCAGAGTGGTGCGGTGACAATGTGTGTGTGTGTTTTGCTGTTGGTTTGTGTCCTAACCTGTCAGAGGGACACGTGGGGACCTCCAGCAGTGTGCCGTCCTCTTTGAAGTAGAGGCCCGTGCTGGAGGGGTTGGCAAAGGTGGAGATGAAGCGTCCCAAAGACTGGAAGGCAGCCTGGCGCACCTGGAGGGTCAGGAGAGCATGTCGACCACATCATTAAATACAACAACGTAGTAAAACACATAATAATATATGTATCTCTATGATGTTCACCGTCAATCTATCATCACTGTTTTTATTGTAATTCGTGGTCATTCATGTGAAAAACATCTCATACAAATACCACCAGAATAGAATGGTGTTTATACTGTGTGTGTGTGTGCGTGCACGCGCACGTCTGGCGCAGTCTCTTACCCAGCGAGACTGGTCACTGATGAGGCTACTGAAAAGGGGGGACAGTTTAGTGCGTCGCACCTCGGGGGAGGTGGAGTTGGAGACGATCATGAAGCAGTCGGCGCACGCCTTCCGGATGCCCCACAGGCTATCAGAGCACAGGTCAAAGAACTTGGACATCTGGGCAGCGACAGAAGAGAATCATTACAAGGGATGTATTCATTAGCGGAGATCGTTGCAAACTGTAACAAAACATTATCCAATGAAAAACGAGCATTTCTTATTAGACAAAGGTAGGTTGCACTTAAGGAAATCACAAATATCATGGATATATGGAGGCTTAAATATCCTGACCTAGTGAGATATACATAGTGGAGGCTCTATTAGGCTAGTCACCTTGACTACTTATGTCATTCTCGCTGGCACCAAAACTTTGAAAAGTGTTGATAGGGGACAGAATGCAGTCGGACCATAAAATAATTGGCATATACATTACTCATACATAATGTCCACGTGGGCGAGGATATTGGAAACTTGTGACAGAGTGTGCAAAGGTGTCATCAAGGAAAAGGGTGGCTACTTAGAAGAATCTGAAATGTTAAATATATTTAGATTTGTTTAACAACTTTTTGGTTACTACATGATTCCATGTGTGTTATGTCATAGTTTTGATGTCTTCACTATTATTCTACAATGTAGAAATTAGTAAAAAATAAATAAAAATGAGTAGGCGTGTCCAAACTTTTGACTGGTACTGTGCTTCTACACCTGCATTGCTTGCTGTTTGGGGTTTTAGGCTGGGTTTCTGTACAGCACTTTGTGACATCAGCTGATGTAAGAAGGGCTTTATAAATACATTTGATTGATACTGTATATCCCTGTATCTTTGACAGTGTGAGGATGAAATAAACCAACATCCTAGTGACTCACCAGTAGTTTCTCTGTGGCATCCCGGCCCACAATTGAACAGAACTCTCCGAAATTGGCTGCACACACCTGAAGGAAAACAGTGTCAAAAACAGTGTTTGTTCATGCAGCTTTTGCTCACGCCTACGACTGGAGAAAAAAAAAAAAAAGGAGAAAAAAACCATACCTTTTATCCCAAAAAGTATTTGCCCATGTCAGCCTTATAGACTTAATACTATTGGTTCTGAATAATAAGGGGCAACATTGGGACACACCGAGGCGCCTTACAGTCATTACAAGCTCAGGAAAATCTAAAAAATAAATACCCCTTCCCCAACTGGCACTAAGTTCCCAATGGGATTACAATTCCAAGCAGATAGTTTAGGCCGTCATACTGAATCACAAAACACACTCCTTCAGCAACTGCATTCATTCAGTTTGTGAACATTTCGGAAGATTCAAGATGGGAAACACAATCCTTGAGCGACTACCATAAACAGTGTGTAATGTTTATTGTCAAAACTGTGCTCTAGTTGGATCCGGAGAACTGTGTGTTTGAGTTTACCTTGCGGACTTGGAAGAGCCTGGCGTCGCTGCACAGCTCACAGAAACGCTGCAACAGCTGCTCCACTGTCTCTTTGCTCAGCATGGTTACCAGCTTACACATGATCTACAGAGCAGGGAGAGAGGATCACAATCAATGTAATTCTAATGGAATTCACAGGGGCTCCAGAGTACAGATTTGGGATCAGCTTCCCCTCCCCCAATCTTAAAAAATGTTTGCGGGGGAAAATTCTAAACTGACCCAAGATCTGCGTCTAAGGGCACCTTTACACCTCCACGTGGATCAGAGCACAAAGGAAGCACAGTGCTTCATTCTCAAACAGCACTATTGGACTTGGTGGAGGATTCAGCTGGTCATTCCACACAGACTTACCATTCCACAGCTAACCGTATTAGAGAAAGCATCGTCAAGGTTACAAAAATAAACCCCCTTTATTAACACAGTACTGGTAGTGACCTTGGATTTATGCTGACTTGTCTACCCACTGCAAATTCCTCTGAAGCTGCATCTCATATTGACTTCAATATTGTGGCTAGGGTCCACTAACAACCATCATCCTTCCCATCCAGGGATCAGTCTGAGCCGATATCATCTTTGTCTGACGTGTTTTTGGTATAACGCCTCAGAACCACTACTCTTGCATCTATGTCCTGTATGTCTTTATGTTCTATACAGTGCTTTCGGAAAGTATTCAGACCCCTTAACTTTTTCCCCACATTTTGTTACGTTACAGTCTTATTCTAAAAATGATTGTATTGTTTTTTCCCCCTTATAAATCAACATGCAATAGCCCATAATGACAAAGCAAAAACTCTTGGGGTTTCCCCCCGCATTTTTTGCATATTTATTCAAAATAAAAACGCATAAATAACACATTTACATAAGTATTCAGATCATTTACGGGGTACTTTGTTGAAGCACCGTTCGGAGTGATTACAGCCTCGAGTCTTCTGGGGTATGACGCTTCAAGCTTGGCATACCTGTATGTGAGTTTCTCCCATTCTTCTCTGCAGATCCTCTCAAGCTCTGTCATGTTGGATGGGGAGCGTCGTTGCACCACTATTTTCATTTCTCTCCAGAGATGTTCGATTGGGTTAAAATCAGAGATCTCTCAAAGACATTCAGAGACTTGTCACGAAGCCACTCCTGCATTGTCTTGGCTGTGTGCTTAGGGTCGTTGTCCTGTTGGAAAGTGAACCTTCGCCCCAGTCTGAGGTCCTGAGCGCTCTGGAGCAGGTTTTTAAAATCAAGGATCTCTCTGTACTTTGTTCCGTTCATCTTTCCCTCGAACCTGACTAGTCTCCCAGTCCCTGCTGCTGAAAAACATCCCCACACCATGATGCTGCCACCACCATGCTTCACTGTAGGGATGGTGCCAGGTTTCCTCCAGACATGCCGCTTGGCATTCACGCCAAAGAGTTCAATCTTGGTTTCATTAGACCAGAGAATCTTGTTTCTCATGGTCTGAGGGTCCTTTAGGTGCCTTTTGGCAAACTCCAAGCGGGCTGTCATGTGCCTTTTACTGAGGAGTAGCTTCGGTCTGGCCACTCTACCATAAAGGTCTGATTGGTGGAGTGCTGCAGAGATGGTTGTCCTTCTGGAAGATTCTCCAATCTCCACAGAGGAACTCTGGAGCTCTGTCAGAGTGACCATCGGGTTCTTGGTCACCTCCCTGATCAAGGCCCTTCTCCCCCGATTGCTCAGTTTGGCCGGGTGGCCAGCTCTAGGAAGAGTCTTGGCGGTTCCAAACTTCTTCCATTTAAGAATGATGGAGGCCATTTTGTTCTCGGGGACCTTCAATGCTGCATGTATTTTTTGGAACCCTTCCTCAGATCTGTGCCTCGACACAATCCTGTCTTGGAGCGGTACGGACAATTCCTTTGACCTCATGGCTTGGTTTTTGATCTGACATGCACTGTCACCTGTTGGACCTTATATAGTCAGGTGTGTGCCTTTCCAAATCATGTCCAATCAATTGAATTTACCACAGGGTGGACTCCAATCAAGTTGTAGAAACATCTCAGGGATGGTTAATGGAAGCAGGATGCACCTGAGCTCAATAGAGTTTTTTTTATTTTTTAATACATTTGCAAAAATGTATAAAAATCTGTTTTCGCTTTGTCATTATGGTGTATAGATTGATGAGGATTTATTTTATTTTAACCATTATAGAATAAGGCTGAAACGTAACTAAATGTGAGCTTGAATCATCAACAAACCCAAAGTCATATTACCGCGACGGCCTCTATCTTGTAGTCGTCGTCGCTGCTGGGCTCGGTGAGGTCCAGTAGAACAGGACATACTTTGGTCTCCATGTCGCCTTTGCAGATGAGGCCCTGCTCTAACAGCACCAGCAGGGCCGCCTGACTGGTCTTCCTCACCTGGGGAAAAATACCATCTCTGTCAGTACTGACCGCTTTACTTCAAAATATACTTTACAATATATCGTGTTTACTTAGCCTGGAAATGCATACTGATTGTGCGCTGCACGTGTTCTGTTCAGTTCACTTTGGTCGCCTTTTTTCATAGAATTTGTTTAATGTATTACAAGCTTGTTGAATTTGCAATAACAAATTAACATTTACAATTCATAGGCACAAAACACAGGCAAGGGGTGTCAATAATCACAATTGCTTAAGATAATGTCACGGTTTTGTTGTGGTCTGTTGGGAGTTCTATGTGTTCCTACCTGGTTATTGGGGTCTGTGAGATAATGAACCACGATGGGCACCAGATATCTGGAGAAGGCTGCTGGGAAGTTGGGCTGGCTCTCGTGTAGGAACATTGCGATGTTGGGCACCTGCTCCATCAGCTCAGCGCGCACTGTGGGCTCTGAGGACACACACAAAGAGGACACAGACACACACATAGTGAGATGGTCACAAACATGCATACAAAAAAAAAGTTCTAACAAAACATTTGTATTTGTGGTTAATTGCATGTAAAAGTTAGTCAATTAATTTATAAAATTTTACTCCAGTAGATCGCTAACCTTCCATGTCCAATTCAAGTGACAGCAATTAAAATGGAATTGACCCCAACCTCACAAACAATTTACAGAATTGTCAAATAATATGAGACAGATAAAAACAACATCTACCTCCATCTTCAGACATTCGGGCAACTGTCTCCATGACACTGATAAAGTCATTTTCATTGTCACTGAACTCTCGAAGCACATCAAGCAACCCGCGTGCCACGATCTGCCTTGAAAGCAACACAAGTCCCAAGTTAGTGCCTGTGCCAACATCTAGCCCAAGTAGCACAACACAGCGCTACCGGCCCGTAGCTGACGAGAAAATTACACACATGCACTTGGAAATCACCCCAATGAGGACTTGAACTCAACAAGCAGAGCATGAAAAATTCATTCCCATGAGTGGAGTTCAACTGGGGGCAATGGAGGTGTTTGGAGAGGTGATGTGCACGCTGACGTCTTTAAAACCACTGAGGGCATCAGGCAGACTTTTATCTTTGATCGGGCAGAAAGCAAGAAGAGACCAAATCAGAAACACCTAGGTCAAACCATGCCCGTCATAACAAGCGTGGCACCTCGTGAGTTCATGTCTTGAAGCACAGGGTAAAAAGACCTGGTAGTATGGAATGCCCAGCCCATTCACTGATGCCCGACATTTGTTATATTCCAGCCATGCCATGGTGAATGTTTGGTGAATTCACAAGAACCAGAACTTTTAAATCCACAATGTGTACTGTGGTCCTACATTGCAAAAACAAATGGCAGTCATCATGACCATCACATTATGTCTAAACTTTTGCTATTGCTTCCCTGTGAAGTGTTTGCAAGTGCATCATCATTTTCGTTCCTACCTGTTGAAGACATTTTCGCTGAAAGCATATTTCTCTAGTCTCCCCAGGGGGGTGAGATTGTCCTGCCCTGCATCCAGAAAAGCTGTGATCCGAATCCCGTCGCACTCTGATCCGTCATCATCAAACCCAACTATCCGGGAAGGGAACAAAAAAAAAATCACAACTTCACAAACATGTTTGGTTCACGCTGAAGTGACTGAGTGTGGAGACGAGGTACGGTGCAGTCGGAAAGTGACTTTTTCCACTTTGTTACGTTACAGCCTTGTTCTAAAATTGATTAAATAAAATGTTTTTCTCATCAATCTACACACAATACCCCATTATGACAAAGCAAAAACAGGTTTTTAGAATTTTTTGCAAATGTATGAAATCTTATTTGCATAAGTATTCAGACCCTTTGCTGTGAGACTTGAAATTAATCTCAGGTGCGTCCTGTTTTCATTGATCATCCTTGAGATGATCTGGGGGCGAAGATTCACCTTTCAACAGGTCAACGACCCTAAGCACACAGCCAAGACAACGCAGGGGTGGCTTCGGGACAAGTCTCTGAATGTCTTTTGAGTGGCCCAGCCAGAACCCGGACTTGAACCCGATCAAAGATCTCTGGAGACCTGAAAATATCTGTGCAGCGACGCTCCCCATCCAACTTGACAGAGCATGAGAGGATCTGCAGTGAAAAAAATGGGAGAAACTACCAAATACAGGTGTGCCAAGCTTGTAGCATCATAACCAAGAAGAATCTCAGCTGTAATCGCTGTCAAAGGTGCTTTAACAAAATATTGAGTAAAGGGTCTGAATACTTATGTAAAATGTGATATTTCCAGGTAATTTTTTTTATACATTTGCAAAAATTTCTAAAAACCTGTTTTTGCTTCATTATTATGGGGTATTGTGTGTAGATTGATGACATAAAAAAAATGTAAATCAATTTTAGAATAAGGCTGTAATGTAACAACATGTGGAAAAAGTCAAGGGGTCTGAATACTTTCCAAATGCACTGCAAGTAAGCACTTTCACCTGGACAAGGAACCACTGCTGTCAGATTAGGCTCAGTGTTAGAATTATAATGTTGATATAAGTGCGCTTTGGGTTGACCCTGGCACAAGTAGTAAGACACCACATTTCACCTCAATATACATAGTTAGCAAAGTGAAAAAGTGACAGCTATTGCACTGCCTGTTTCAGTTACAAAATGAGTAGCCTATGACAAGAGGGATAGATGGATATTGGTAATAATAGCTTGCCTGAACCCAGAGGGAGGGATCTGACACAAAGTTAGGCGGTAGCCTAGCGTTAAAGAGCATTGGGCAAGTAACCGAAAGGTCGCTGGTTCGAATCCCGAGCCGACTAAGTGAAGAAAACAATGTTGATGTGCCCTTGAGCAAGGCACTTAACCGTAACTGCTCCTGTAAGTGGCTGTGGATAACAGCATCTGCTAAATGACTAAAATGTCAATGTAAAATGTAACAGCCTTACATTTCTTGTGGACAAAGACGGTCAACCAGAAACTACAGGCTTCCCTCACCACACTTTAGAAGATGTCAGTAAAATCCTATATTGTATGTGCCTCAGTAAATCTTTCTACATGAACTTCACAAGAATTCAACATGGCATTTGAAACATATTGGTGAGGGGGGAAATACTCACAGTCATCCAAATCATCATGGCCATCTTCAAAATATAAAGACAGACCTGCAAAATGGAATAGCGATGAGGACAGATTTTACAAACATGAAATCATTAATACCTTCAGTCAAATGCTACCTGGGGATTAGCAAATACATCAACTATGTTACGTAAGAGAGAAAAGGGGCAAGCTAGCAAAAAAATTGCAGTCATTCAATCTTGTCTGTAACAGTTGATATAATGGGACAAATCGGAGTACAACGCATTTCTGATCCCTGGATTGAGGTATGTTTTCCAAGCCATATTGTGCACCAGCTCTGCAGTGTCTTAATCCTTAAGAGTCTAAGACGGAATAAATACAAAAATAAAAACAAAAACAGATTAAAACAACAACCGTTGGTAAGTCATTTGTGATGTCGTACTGGGTATGTTTTGAGATGATGGCCATACCAAGGATCATTTTGCTATTTGATTTAGAATTGTAGGATCCCTTAAGGCATGAAAAAATATATACACACCTATTCATTCAAGGGTTTTTCTTTGTTTGTAACATTTTCTACATTCTAGAATAATAGTGAAGACATCACAATTCTGAAATATGTTTTTCAACAGGACAAAGACCCAACACACCTCCAGGCTGTGTAAGGGCTGCATGACCAAGAAGGAGAGTGATGGAGATGACATCAGATGACCGTGCCTCCACAATCACCCGCCCTCAAACCAATTGAGATGGTTTGGGATGAGTTGGACCACAGAGTGAAGGAAAAACAGCCAACAAGTGTTCAGCATGTGTGAGAATTCCTTCAAGACCGTCGGAAAAGCATTCCAGGTGAAGCTGGTTGAGAGATTGCCAAGAATGTGCAAAGCTGTCATCAAGGCAAAGGGTGGTTACTTGGAAGAATCTAAAATATAAAGTATATTTGTTTAACAATTTTTGTTACTACATGATTCCATACGTGTTATTTCATAGTTTTGACGTCTTCACTATTATTTTACAATGTAGAAAATAGTTCAAATAAAAACTCTGGAATGAGCAGGTGTGTCCAAACTTGACTGGTACCGTATATATACACATTGGCTTCAGAAAGTATTCAGACCCCTTTACTTTTCCCACATTGTTACATTACAGCCTTATTCTAAAATGGATTAAATAAATACTCATTCTCAGCAATCTACAAGCAATACCCCAAAGTGACAAAGCGAAAACAAGTATTAGAATTTTTTGCAAATGTATTAAAAATAAAAAACAGAAATACTTAATTTACAGAAGTATTCAGCCCCTTTGCTCTAAGACTCGTAATTGAGCTCAGGTGCATCCTGTTTCCATTGATAATCCTTGAAATGTTTCTACAACTTGATTGGAGTCCACCTGTGGTAAATTTAATTGATTGGACTTGATCTGAAAAGGCACATACCTGTCTATATAAAGTCCCACAGTTGAAAGTGCATGTCAGAGCAAAAACCAAGGCATGAGGTCGAAGGAATTGTCCATAGAGCCCCGAGAGGATTGTGTCGAGGCACAGATCTGGGGAAGGGTACAAAAACATTTCTGGAGCATTGAAGGTCCCCAAGAACACTGTGGCCTCCATCATTCTTAAATGGAAGAAGTTTGGAACCACCAAGAATCTTCCAAGAGCTGGTCGCCTGGCCAAACTGAGCAATCGGGAGAGAAGGGCCTTGGTCAGGGAGGTAACCAAGAATCCGATGGTCACTAATAGAGCTGCAGAGTTCCTCTGTGGAGATTGGAAAACCTTCCAGAAGGACAACCATCTCTGCAGCCCTCCACCAATCAGGCCTTTGTGGTAGAGTGGCCAGACGGATGCCACTGCTCAGTAAAAGGCACATGACAGCCCGCTTGGAGTTTGCCAAAAGGCACCTAAAGGACTCTCAGCTCATGAGAAACAAGATTCTCTGGTGTAATGAAACCAAGATTGAACTCTTTAGCCAGAATGCCAAGCTTCACGTCTGGAGGAAACCTGGCACCATCCCTACGGTGAAGCATGGTGGCAGCATCATACTGTGGGGAAGTTTTTCAGTGGCAGGGACTGGGAGACTAGTCAGGATCGAGGGAAAGATGAACGGATTAAAGTACAGAGAGATCCTTGATGAAAACCTGCTCCAGAGTGCTCAGGACCTCAGAATGGGGCGAAGGTTTACCTTCCAAAAGGACAACGACCCTAAGCACACAGCCAAGACAGTGCAGGAGTGGCTTTGGGACAAGTCTCTGACTGTCCTTGAGTGGCCCAGCCAGAGCCCGGACTTGAACCCGATCGAACATCTCTGAAGAGACCTGAAAATCTGTGCAGCGACGCTCCCCATTCAACCTGACAGAGCTGGAAAGGATCTGCAGAGAAGAATGGGAGAAACAGGTGTGCCATGCATGTAGCATCATACCCAAATCACTCCCAAAGCTGCTTCAACAAAGTACTGAGTAAAGGGTCTGAATACTTATCTACGTGTCATTATTTTTTTATATACATTTGCAAACATTTCTAAAAACCTGTTTTTGTTTTGTCATGGGTTATTGTGTGTAGATTAGTGAGGAAAAAATAAAATGTAATCAATTTTAGAATAAGGCTGTAATGTAAGAAAATGGGAGGGGAAAAGTCAAGGGGTCTGAATACTTACCGAATGCACCGTACTTATATATATATATAAAGAAACTGGTACCCAGCTACATTCAGACTGGTCTTGTGAGTGTGCTGGAGCTAAACAACCAATATGTACACTACCTTCCAAATGTTTGGGGTCACTTAGAAATGTCGTTGTTTTAAAAAAAAAAAGCTAACATTTTTGTCCATTAAAATAACATCAAATTGATCAGAATTACAGTGTAGACATTGTTAATGTTGTAAATGTCTATTGTAGCTGGAAACGGCAACAACAAAAAATTCATGGAATATCTACATAGGCCCATTATCAGCAACCATCACTCCTGTGTTCCAATGGCACATTGTGTTAGCTAATCCAAGTTTATCATTTTAAAAGGCTAATTTAATCATTAGAAAACAATTTTGCAATTATGTTAGCGAAAACTGTTGTTCTGATTAAATAAGCAATAAAACTGGCCGCCTTTAGACTAGTTGAGTATCTGGAGCATCAGCATTTGTGGGTTCGATTACAGGCTCAAAATGTCCAGAAACAAAGACCTTTCATCTGGAACTCGTCAGTCTATTCTTGTTCTGGCCTGTGTGACGTAGGATGTCAAATCTGAAACCACTTGAACCCTACGTCACAGCCACTGAGATCCCTGCAATCCTTCCATCGTAACTCAGCGGGAGAGACTGGTTTCATCACTGTAGCACATTCAGAGCTCGATTTATAGCCGTGTGTCTAAAATAATTCAGATTTTAAACAAGATTAATATAAGATTAAAGGTGGGTTCCTAATGAGTTCAGGAAGCCAAACTAGAGCTCTGTGAGATGTTCACAGTGATGGGGGCAGATGTTTTGAACAAGAGAGACCTTTAGAAAATATGCACATTTTCTCTAACACTAAACATACAAATATGTATTTTACAGTTATATGGTAAAATCGAATAGTTAGTAATTTTATAACTTGATAAACAATATTTAGAAAGCATATAAGTAATTTCAAGCCTTATTCATACAGTTTTGTTGAATTGGAAATACAAAAATATTTAATGGTTTCATAATTATCATATTTGTACAGTGTACTTGAGCTTGTATCCTCAAGTGACTACACCTCAGCAATGTATAACTATTTTTTACCAGAAATGGCCCTCATGAAAAATAATTACATTTGAGATTACACAGATTAACTGCTTTTAATACTACGTCACATTTGTTTTGAGCCAACTTCGCTGTCGGACAGAGCGGTGCACTTGGATCACAGCTGGGAGGCAGACAGGTTCCAAATCATATATATGCAAGGGCGTGATTAATCGGACCCCCTCAATACACACAGGAATGCTGTCTGACCCTAGTGTAACAGTTTAACTCTAAACTGTTACATTGGTGCCGTGACCCGGATCACTGGTTGCTGCGGAAAAGGAGGAGGTTGAAAGGGGGGTGAATGTAACCGATGTGAAATGGCTAGCTAGTTAGCGCTGGTGCGCGCTAGCAGCCTTTCAGTCGGTGAAGTCACTTGCTCTGAGACCTTGAAGCATCATTACCCATCGCTCCACAAAGGCCGCGGCCCTTGCAGAGCAAGGGGAACCACTACTTCAAGGTCTCAGAGCAAGTGACGTCACCGAATGAAAGGCTCCACCGCTAACTAGCTAGCCATTTCACATCGGTTACACTAGTACAGCTGTAAGCAAGCGGTTCGGATCTGCTGGCTAGTGGGGCATTTAGCCTAATCCAGTGGTAACAAGTAAAACAAAGAGTGCAGTGGCCAGCCAATGTTAATAAAACACAGAACTAGGAAATGTTCCTCCAACTCAAAAACAAATCTTTCCCATAACAATTTAGTGTATGCTGTTTCAGCCAATGAAAATAACGAACTAACATGAGCTACGTACCTCATTTTCGCTAGTACTGGAAAGTTATATACGGTTGCCAAATCACAAGGTAGTTTGCTTGCTGCATGTCATTGTTTTGAGCTGGATTTGGAATGCCAAGATATCGGTGTAGAGGCTAGCAAGCTAGCTAGCAAGATACAGTAGTTTAGGCATGAAAGCAAGTCGACCTGACATATTTAACTAACATTACATTTTAAATTGACCTAACACACAATACATTATAGCTACCAACCCATACCTAGAAACATGTGCAGTGTTAGTGTTGTCAACAAGCAGATATAAATACTAGAACTTGCTAGCTAAGATATCCCTTTCGCTTGAAAACACAGCTTGCTGCCCATGTAACGTTAGCTAGCTATCCTTATTGCTTGAAAACACACAATAAATCTAGAAATTGTGTGTCAATGTAGGCGACTTTTCACAAGACACCCTAAACGGTATTTGGACAAACACGGTTTCGTTAAAGTTTCGAATAAACGTTATTATCATAGCTAGCCACATACCTGCCATCTTGATTATATGCTCGGTGATCTATAGTTTGGGCTGTCACCATAGAGAATGATAGAGGCCTCTAGTGGCCAGAAGGTCATCGTAGCATGGGCAGTGCCAGTGAGGGCTTCCACCATTTTAACAAAGACAGTACAGTATATATGCAGTCCAAACAACAATTTTTATCCCCTCGGCCCTCACACTAGCCACTTTGATTGCCATCTTAAGTGGAGGTCCAATTCACTAACGTTGCCCCCTCAACCTCATTTTAGCTCAAGGGAGCGAGTGAAGAACTTTGATTACTTTGGGGTTGATATGACCCACAATTCAATGCAAATTGTAGTCACGAGTCATACTCCGGAGGCCGCACAGTGTCAAATTGAATCAACACGGCTGCATTTTCGGCATGTCAGACCAAATTATGATACTAGTTTGCTATTTTTTTTTTAGATTACATAGATTTTTCCGTTGGCAAATTGGCTTAGTCTGGTAGTGAGAAGCCTATAAACCGTAGCTAGCTTCATAAACATATTTTGGGGAATTCTGAAATGTATTGGAATAAATTACCAAACTATAAAACTAGCTAGCCAGCTATGGGTAATTGTAGCTAGCTACCTGACAGGAGTGCTAGCTAGCTAGGTACATTAATAGCTTTAGGTTGTTTTTAAGCTCAATTTCAAGATTTCCACCAAGGATGTTGCCTCTCCGATCATCACTCTCCCTCGCTTGGGCAAGTGACATTTAAGGTACAGTTTTTTTGTTTTTTAATTTAACCTTCATTTAACTAGGAAAGTCAGTTAAGAACAAATTCTTATTTACAATGACTGCCTACCGGGGAACAGTGGGTTAACTGCCTTGTTCAGGGGCAGAACAAGATTTTTTTTTACCTTGTCAGCTCTGGGATTTGATTGAGCAACCTTTCAATTACTGGCCCAACGCTCTAACCACTAGGCTACCTGCCGCCCCGGATGTGATGATGTAAAATGTTATTTAAGTTGAGGGTTTAGGGCCGAGGACTGTCTACTTTGAATTTGGACTGCAGAATTTGAAGATAGGCTAAAACTACTTATCCAATAGAAATCCCCAATCACACTTGTAGGCAATGTCATGGTAATATTGGCTTGCTAACAGTGCGCATGTGCAGGCTGTCAGATCAAAGTCACTCCTTCGATAGAAAGTACTTTCACAAGGTTGGAGTAATAAGCCGTTCAACTACTTAAGACATTGGCCAAATCTAGGTTTTGCCATTAGCCTGGTCTGTTTGGCAAGCGTTTCTGGAAATCTCGCGATGTTGCGCCTCAGGGTTTAAGAAACTCCACAGCTGGCCTAGCCGTAACAGATACAAAGACGAGTCACCTATCTATCTCTATGGCTTTACAATCAACGTAGCAAAACTACTTCCTGAAAGTACTTCCTGATTTTGTTTTTCAAGTAAAAAATATATATAATGTAAACAATAATGTAGTTAAATATGTAGGAGATATACGTTGGTATTATTGCAACGAACATAAAGAAAACGCGTTGGCTTCATACATTTCTAAACTAAAAATAACCATGGAGTGTCACGTGACGACATTGGACAGTAGTTCAAGATGGAGTCTGCGCCTTATTTTGTAGCTTTCCACCTACAGTAATCATAATATGGCAAATTATATCAGTGATTTTTAAAATTCTGAGTTTGAGGAGTTCATTTTTCTTTGCTTCTCGTCAATCTGTATGGGATTTGAATATAGGTCTTTGATGAAAAGAGAGGGTATTTGCTAAACATCTGTCAACTGAAACATCTAGCTAGGTAGCAATCGGTTAAGTGTTTGGAATGTTCATAAACGTTCTATTAATTCAGAGATCGATATGACGCTGAGAGAGTTAAAGGTTTGCCTTCTTGGGGTAAGACAATCTGATTTGTATTCATCTAACTATCTGTTAATTCAGATTGGAGTATGTCAATTGACAGAAGCCACAGCAATGCTGCTAAAAGTTTTGTGCACCGTACTACCTAATATGTAGCTGACTGAACTCCCCTCCATGGCGAAGCAAGTTTCTGATGAACCACCAACGGAGTGGGGCAGAGACCAGTTCGTCAGAAACTCCCTTGACCGTGGAGTTTAGTCAGTTAGCTAATATTTAAATGACATGCCTCTATTTTACTCATCAGTGGTAGATTAGTAGTCCAGGCTAACGTTGATAAACATTGCATGTTTATGTATTGCACAAGTGTTGCGAAATATTTGCATCATAGTAGTAGGACTATTTCTTCTTCTTGAACCAATGGGGTATTCTCTTTACATAATGATGTCATCCTGACGATGAGTAAAGGTCTGTGTGGTCTTGGCAGTAACCGAGTATGGATAAATTCTAACATTCACTAAACTCCTTTCCCTTGTGATTCTTCAGGACACTGGGGTTGGAAAGTCAAGCATTGTTTGGAGGTTTGTGGAGGACAACTTTGACCCCAACATTAATCCAACTATTGGGTAAGTTATATAGTCTTTCACCCACTGTAAATATTCTGGAAAGATGATTGCCTATCCTGCAAGGTCCAACTGAAATTTGACTTACACTTTTAAACCCAACCGCTCCGGAAAAAATACACACATACAGTACATACACAGGTTCTGGAGAGGTGGGGGGCTGCCACACTGGGTGCCCAGGGAGCTGTTGTGGGAAGTTAAGTGCCTTGCTTAAGGGTGCAATGGCATGTAGGATTTGATTCCAGCAACCCTCCGGTTGCCAGCTCATTTCCCGGCAGATTTTTCCCGTCGGATCCGGGATTTGAACTGGCAACCCTCCGGTTGCTGGCTCGCATCTCTAACCTGCCCCTTACTGTACTGTACTGCCTGCCAATGCATTGAGTAATACATTTAGAAAAATGCATGCACTTATTGGGAGTTGGTGTATGTGGAGGAGGAGGTGTTCTGTTCATGCTACATTCTCAGTGATGTCATCCCAGTCTAATTAATTTATAGCCTGGCCCCAGATCTGTTTCTGCTATCATGTCAACTCATGACAGTGAGAGGCAAGGAGTTGACATGATCGCACAAACAGATCTGGGACCAGGCTAATCATTTTATTACAGGCTAATCAATGTATCACTTCTGTACTTTTTTTGTAATGTGGTAAAAGGGTGAGCCTTATTGTACACTCAACAAAAATATAAACACAACATGCAACAATTTCAACGATCTTACTGATTTACAGTTCATAAGGAAATCAGTCAATTCAAATAAATAAATCAGGCCCTAATCTATGGATTACACATGACTGGGAATACTCATATGCATCTGTTGGTAACAGATACCTTTAAAAAAAAATAGGGGCGTAGATCAGAAAACCAGTTAGTATCTGGTGTGACCATCATTTACCTCATGCAGCACGTCACATCTCCTTCACATAGAGGTGATCAGGTTGTTGATTTTGGCCTGTGGAATGTTGTCCCACTCCTCTTCAATGGCTGTGCGAAGTTGCTGGATATTGGCGGGAACTGGAACACGCTGTCATACACTTCGATCCAGAGCATCCCAAACATGTTCAATGGGTGACATGTCTGGTGAGTATCCAGGCCATGGAAGAAATGGGACATTTTCAGCTTCCAGGAATTGTGTACAGATCCTTGCCACATGGGGCTGTGTATTATCATGCGAAACATGAGGTGATGAATGGCACGACAATGGGCCTCAGGATCTCATCACGGTATCTCTGTGCATTCAAATTGCCATCGATAAAATGTAATTGTGTTCATTGCTCATAGCTTATGCCTGCCCATATCATAACCCCACCGCCAACCATACCTCTCGCCCACAAGACGCCATACAAGTTGTCTGCCATCTGCCCGGTACAGTTGAAACCAGGATTCATCCATGAAGAGCACACTTCTCCAGCGTGCCAGTGACCCTTCGAAGGTGAGCATTTGCCCACTGAAGTTGGTTACGACGCTGAACTGCAGTCAGGTCAAGACCCTGGTGAGGATGATGAGCACGCAGATGAGCTTCCCTGAGACGGTTTCTGACAGTTTGTGCAGAAATTATTACATTGTGCAAACCCAAAGTTTCATCAGTTGTCCGGGTGGCTGGTCTCCGATGTGGAGGTCCTGAGCTGTCGTGCTTACACGTGGTCTGCGGTTATGAGGCTGGTAGGACGTACTGCCAAATTATTTAAAATTACGTTGGAGGAGGCTTATGGTAGAGTAATTAACATTACATTATCTGGCAACATCTCTGGTGGACATTCCTGCAGTCAGCATGCCAATTGCACACTCCCTCAACTTGAGACATCTGTGGCATTGTGTTGTGTAACTTGTGCACTTGTGTAATTATCATGCTGTTTAATCAGCTTCTTGATATACCACACCTGTCAGGTGGATGGATTATCTTGACAAACGAGAAATGCTCTAACAGGGAAGTAAACAAATGTGTGCACAACATTGCCGAGAAATAAGCTTTTAGTGCATATGTACAATTTTATTTCAGCTCATGAAACATGGCATCAACACTTTACATGTTGCATTTTATATTTTTGTTCGGTGTAATAAACTAGTGGTTCCCAACTCCAGTCCCCGAGTACCCCACAGTACAAATTTTGTATGTAGCCCCGGACAAGAACTCCTGATTCAACTTGTCAACTTATCATCAAGCCCTCTTGAGTTGAATCAGGTACTGTATATTTGTCTGGGGCTACAACATGTGCTGTTAGGGGTAGTCAAGGACTGGAGTTGGGAAACACTGTTTTAAACCGTGTTAATATTATTTTGAAATGTGACTCGAATTGTATGGTTGTATTTTTGTTTTCCAGGGCATCCTTCATGACAAAGACGGTGCAGTATCAAAATGAGCTTCACAAATTTCTCATCTGGGACACTGCAGGGCAAGAGAGAGTTAGTAATCTATCTTTTACAATATATTTTCCTCCAGATGAAGTGGTCCCTGTTAGACATAGGCCTTGTTTGAATAAAAATGCATCCTTCATTCCTCACTTCATTGAGGTAGCCTAATTACTGATCTCACATGATAGGTAAAATCAACATATTGGAAGTATTGCTCTCACTGACCTATCCAATCAGATAAGAGATTACATCAAGAAAGAAAGGAAGGAAAAAAAGAACACATTTCTAAGGAATTTGATCAGGGCCATAGAGGTCTATGTTAGGGCTCCCGAGTGGCTCATCGGTGCAATATGCAACACTACAGTCCCTGATTCGAATCCAGGCTGAATCACATCCGGCCGTGATTGGGAGTCCCGTAGGGCGGTGCACAATCGGCCCAGCGTCGTCCAGGGTAGGCCGTCATTGTAAATAAGAATTTGTTCTTACCTGACTTGCCTAGTTAAATAAATAAAAATATGTTGAAGGCACATACTCGCAAGTGCAGTATGTCATTGTACCTGATAGGGGGCGATATTTAGCTTACATTTAGCTGCCCCCACCAAAACATCCCCAGCGCTCTCATGCCTGCAGTCATTTCATAAGGCCCTTTCCTGTAGTTGAGTGGTAGGTTATGCTATCATGATTTGTGCATTCTCAAGATCACTGCTGTCTGATTAATATACTAGATTATATAGAAATGTTCTAGCAACTTCTCTTTCCTCTCTCTCTCTCTCTCTCTACCACAGCAAAAGTTTCACTTTCAGCTATTAGTGACGGGGAAACATCGATACTGTTTCATATTTCAATATTATTTTTGGAGGGTATTATATAGATATTTTGACTCCAGGTATCGATTTGTAAAGTTGCGTTTTGTAAACTAGCGCTAGTCGGCTGTACCTGTGCCAAAACTCTGGTATTTGTAATCCTCGAGCTTGTTCTCCATCTTCTTTTTAAATAGTAAGCCGCTAGCATATTTTTCAGTACTTTTATTTTCATGACTGATCAAAACCAATTTTCTCATGGCTCTCTCTTGTCCCTCTGCAGCAGACATATAATGAGCAATATGTTTGGAACATCAAATCGCAATATCGAGTTGCAATGCATATCATATCGACACCGAAGTATCAAGATAATACCGGATCGTGAGGTCCCTGGTAATTCCCAGCTCTATCATCTCTGTGTACTGTGTCATTGGAGTGCACTCCACATTATGCTAAATCATGTCTTCCATGTGCATCGTCCTTTGAACAGTCAAGACAAGTGGCTCATCAGCAGTCATAACGTGAGAGGCGAAAGTCTAGGGGCCACTCGCAACATGATCTGCTGTGATGTTAAATCTGGAATGCCTTGTAGCCCACACAGACAGACGACTGAAATAGATTATCTTTCAAAAGATGCACCACATGAGTAATATAACACGGTGTAGAAATGTATCATACATGTACACTAATATACAACGAATACAGATCTGGAACCAGGTTAATATACAACAACTAGTCTGGCTCCGGATGGGTTTGTGCCGTATTGCCAACTTTCTATGGTCGTTATCGTAACAAACATGACGTTTGGCATGCCGTTTACGGTGGTGAGATAATGGTCTGTTCCTCTGTGTTGTGTTCTGGAGAGGGGTGGTGAGATAATGGTCTGTTCCTCTGTGTTGTGTTCTGGAGAGGGGTGGTGAGATAATGGTCTGTTCCTCTGTGTTGTGTTCTGGAGAGGGGTGGTGAGATAATGGTCTGTTCCTCTGTGTTGTGTTCTGGAGAGGGGTGGTGAGATAATGGTCTGTTCCTCTGTGTTGTGTTCTGGAGAGGGGTGGTGAGATAATGGTCTGTTCCTCTGTGTTGTGTTCTGGAGAGGGGTGGTGAGATAATGGTCTGTTCCTCTGTGTTGTGTTCTGGAGAGGGGTGGTGAGATAATGGTCTGTTCCTGTGTGTTGTGTTCTGGAGAGGGGTGGTGAGATAATGGTCTGTTCCTGTGTTGTGTTCTGGAGAGGGGTGGTGAGATAAAACAGCGTTTTTTTCTTCTGTTCTTTGAGCTTGTCCGGGGGCGTGGCCTTAAACGCTTAAATTAGATTTTCCCTTAAGATAGGACACTGTCTCTGCCTGCTCCCTGGTTCCAACTGATCGACAGCCACTCTCCCTGCCAGCTCTCCTGCTCTCTCTCTGCATAGGTATATTCAGGGTAGTGGTGAAGGCCACACCATATTGCTGAGGCGTTCAGATCTACTCAGAGGGTAGAGCCAAAAGGAAGGGGTAGGGAACGATTTGGGACTCTCTCGCACACACTCACTCCATCTCTCCCAGTCTACCTAGTGTTCCACGGCTGTGAGCGAGAAGATGGGAACAGTTCTGGCCTGCTTCACTGTTGTTTTCCTTCATTGTAATCTGCAGCTGCCTTGTTTCGAAGCTGATCGCCTCTGGAGAAGTTGTGGTCATCAGACCCAGTTTGTGTAATTAACAGTATTGGAGTTCGGTTGAGAGATTTAGTAGAAGCCGGTGGAATGAGAGAGAGCTGTGATTAGGCTTCTACACAACCTCTGATGGCCTGGAGGGTGCATCATCTTATCTGTGCTTGTTAACACCCCTGTCCAGAGACCTCCCATCTCACCATGCTGCTGTACAGAGAAGAAGCTGGGTTTCCCCTTTGCTCTCTGCATTCACCGGCATTGATGGGCACCTTTCATTGGGTGCCAGGCTCATAATTTCAGTAATTAATCTGCACACGTTTAGCAAAATAAGGGGCGCTTTTTTTCTCTTTTTTTTTTTACAGCTCCGATGTCTGGGCCCGTATCCACAAAGCCTCTCGAAGTAGGAGCGCTGATTCAGGGCAGTTTCACCTTTTCTATCATAATGAAATAACATTATATGGACAGGTTGGGATCTGATCCTAGATCAGCACTCCTACTTTGAGATGCGTTGTGGATTTTAGCCGTCACTGTGAAAATGCTCTCTGGATACACTTTGGAAGGGGACCACACAAGACTGGCTGTACTGCGTCTAGCTACACATCGCTAGCCAGTCAGACAGGCAGCATCCCTTTCCGCCATCTGCCAAGTATCCCAAGTTGGACTCCCTCCGGTAGTCTCGGGGCCAGTAACAACTATAATTGCAAGGAATGTGTGCTTTTCCTGAGGTAACCGTGTCATTCCAAGCTGGGATAGTTTATTCCTTTTTATCGTAAAGGAAAATGAGAATTGGCCCAGGTCGTGCCAAGTCAATGTTTGACTGGGATCACTCCTGTTTGTTTTAAAGCTAATCTCTTTATTTCATTAGCTAATAGATGACATGCCTATTATTCCTTTCATGGTTAAATATGCTAATTATGTTAGAAGATTTGTGTGGTAGATTATCCTAAGATGTAGGAGGACCTAGCCTAAATGGTAGCCTAACTTATGACAGGTGTGTTATCTTTCACTTGTCTGTTGCAGCTTTTTTTTGCTTCATGCAGTAGATGGTCTGAATACCATTCAGTATACGTGATAACAATCATACCAAATTTAACATATGCTTCATGCCTTTTCAACAATATCAAAATACTTGTGTTCACCTAATTTGAAAGAGTGAGTCTGAAATTGATTGTGAATGAAGATACTTTTCTGCAGGTAATTTAGGCTATAGCCTGCACATTTTAGAGATATGGGAATTGGATTTGGTATTTGGACAAGAATGATTAGGTTCGCATTTGGTGACAGCAGCCAGGTAAATTAAACCAAAGTATGGATCACTGTCTCTCCTTGTCCAATAGTTAGGTGACCTATCCTTTTCAAGCTTGACAACAGATTAAAAACAGTAATTGCCAAGACCTTTTGTATTTACCCATCCAGTGTAAGGAAAGGTCTGAAATATGCATTTGATTTAGAGTTCTATGAACACAGGCATATTCTAATTGCGTTGGCACTTTCAAGCCAGAACTCATAAGCTTTTGGAAAATATTATACCAGAAGAAATGTGGAACTGGCAAACATCAGGCAACTTTCCCCCCCCCCAACAATGGAATGGGAAATGCTGAAAGCTCAGCTTGTTTTTATTATGCAGGGTTTTGTGATCTACTGGGTGAAGACCAAATGTATAGTTCTCCATTAATATTAAATGGCTAACTGCTTTTAACACATTGTGCTCCTCTTTATCCTGATGCTTACCACATGTGAGTCCTCGGTGGAAAGGCTTGCCATACTTCCATGTAACAAAAGCCACTTGGCATATAGGCTTGGAACAGAATTCCTTTTGGGGTTTTCAAAAAGGTCCATCGTTTCTCTTTGCCTAGTTTTACCCCTCCATTTTGAGTTGGTTGTTTTATCTCATAACACGTTCAGGTAAAACGGAAAGTGAAGTTATGTAACGGTGACGAAATGTAACCGTATACGGCTTAATAAAGATTGGGTAGTTTGTGACTGTGTAATGTTTTGGAAACGGGCGGTAGAACAGATTGCAATGCTATTTTGGTAGCCTTTGATTTTCTCATGGATGTTCTCTATAAACAATTACGAGCGATCTAGATACACAATCCTTGAAGATGAGCCAAAAAATGTCCGGGACTGTTTCTTTAAAGCATAGCATCTCTTAGGATACGTCATGTACTCTTACTTTAATTATGATCTACAGTACCACATGCATACATGGCCCCTTGTCCTCACTATAACAGTGCAACCGGTTTGGCTGTAGATAAATCCCTGTTGAAAGCTTTAGAAAACCAACTATCTTCTCTGTCCAGAGGGACAGCCTCTTTATCTGAAGAATGGTTGCAGTCCATTACTCACCGTGCTCTTTCTCCACTTCTCTCTGCTTTCCCATAGTTCCGTGCGTTGGCGCCAATGTACTACAGAGGCTCTGCGGCAGCCATCATTGTTTATGACATCACTAAAGAGGTAAACTATTCCCTCGTTTCCCTCTGGTAACATGCTGTGATATGACATTTGTTTAGTTCTATTTCTCCTCAAATGTTTAAAAGGACACTGCACCACTCTTTTCCATATCATTCCTGTGATGTCATTTGCAAAATAATTAAGTGATTTTCAAAAGCTACGACTTTTGGCTCTGCATCACAGATTTTTTTTTCAAGATGACCCCCAACCTTTTCTTATATTTTTTACCACAGAAAAAAAATCTCTAAATAGATTGACCTTTTGCAAAATACAGGTATCCATGCACAGAATGCTGCTGTCAACTGTAGGCAACTATTGGGGCCCACTGGTCACTGAGTCAAATGTAGGCATGTTCAGTAAACCTCTGATACTGGCCACTCTCACATTCCATGTGGAGAGAGGCACACTCATTTGTCTCCATGTCATGTTTACATCTCCTATGTTTCATAAATGTTTAAACCACACACTCCCACACAGTCATGCGTTGCATAACATTTTCTCAAACGCAGACATCTTACAATATAAGATGTTTACTAGGCCTATATACTGTATGCTATAAAGTTAGTAAGAATGGCTCGAACCGTTGTTTCTCAGGACTCGTTCCAGACGTTGAAGAACTGGGTGAAGGAGCTTCGTCAGCACGGCCCGCCCAACATCGTGGTAGCCATCGCTGGCAACAAGTGTGACCTGTCCGATGCCAGGTAAATAAATCCCTCATGTCCCCCAGGAAGACATGGGTTACGTCCCAAATGGCACCATATTCCATATATAGTGCACTACTTTGGTCCAGATCAAAAGTAGTGCACTATATAGGGAATAGGGTGTCATTTTGGACACAGACATTGGTTTATTGTTACAAATCAGCAGCATGGCTTCCATACTCTCATTTTACCAGACGAATCGCTGAATTGTTGACACGAGATTTGCTTGTGCTACGTTTTCTAATGAAAGTTGAAGGACTCGTCCACGCTTTGTTTGGCAAGGGACGTCATCGGCCAAGCCAAGCGTATATCTTGAAACTTTCGGCTCCAACAATTTGAACGTACCGAGGAACGGTAACAAGCGGCCGATACAGCTCTCTGCTAGAGATGCACTTCTCCCAGTTTATCTAATGTCACTCAAACATGCTGGCTTTAGATGAGAGGACTTTAGCTACTAGAGTAGCTTAATTTGCATTGAAGCAACGGAGAGAACTGATGCTTGAAAATTGATGACATTTTTTCCCCGTCTACCATCCATTAATATTAGTCAGTTGTTAGAAATGACTGTGCATGGAAATGTTATACAGCACAGGTCTGGTTCAAAAATAGAAACATGGATATGCTATTGTTTGCAGTCAGGAGTGGACTCCTGTGGAAACGGCTTATGAAGCTTGTTCGCCTCCATATAGTCCATTGTACTAAGATGAGCATTAGCTGGATTGAATGACAGAACAGTAGCACTGGGGGAAGCATCATGCGACACAAGAAGTCTAGAAGAGATGAGCACTGTGATACTGGTGGGCTGGTGCCACCTTGAGTCTCTTTCTCTGTTCGTCTCCCTGTTGGGTTCGTCTCATGTTTGAAGGGGTGTGTCCTCGTGCCTCCTCTTCCTCATCTGCACTGATGTGAAACAATTGGACTGGCTGACGTGAATTCTTGGCTCACATCCACCATATTGCTCTGGCCTATCCTGCACCTCTCCCCAGTATTGAGCTGCACCCATAGAAATCCCCATTTAAAAAGCTGTCTGTTTAAGCTAGAGATATTTGTTTTTGCATTGGATGTGTCTCAAGAGTGTGCAAAGCACTGGGTGGCTACTTTGAAGAATCTCAAATATAAAATATATTTTGATTTGTTTAACACTTTTTGTTTACTACATGATATGTGTTATTTCATAGTTTTGATGTCTTCACTACTATTCTACAATGTAGAAAATAGTAAAAATAAAGAAAAACCCTTGAATGAATACCGTAGGTGTCCAAACTTTTGACCGGTACTGTATATCAAACCTTTTTTTAATGTACTCGGAGGACCTTTTATTAGCATATGGAGACTGTTTTAAATGTTTCCTGGTCTTTCTTATATCTCTCAGATAAAGGACATTGGAATTTTTGGGGGGACTATCTGTTGTTCCATGTAGTGAATCTGTTATTCAATGCGTTCGTATGGGCTAATGGCAGCAAGACACCAAAAATATTTTGTATATATTTTTTTGATACTTCGAGTGGTCTTAAAATTCTAAATCGAATAGCTAAATGATCCTTGTTATGATCTTCTTAAAACAATTGCACATAGCTTAGTAGAACCTCCTTCCCCGGCTTAGTCTGTTACTGGTTAAGACTTGAACACACCCGTGTCTTTATAGGGAGGTCTCGGAGAAAGATGCCAAGGACTATGCTGACTCCATCCACGCCATCTTTGTGGAGACCAGCGCCAAGAACGCCATTAACATCAATGAGGTCTTTATAGAGATAAGTAAGTGTGGTTTTTTTTCACTAGCTTTTGGGGGCATTCAATCTTTTAGGCCAAATGTATGCTTTATGGCATACCACGTTTATTACTAGTGGTGTACAATGGCTGAAATTGTCCTTGTTTATTTAAGTGTACCAAGCAATATAGTGTGAGCTTCTGCTGATGTTCCTATTTTAACCAATGGTTTCTGGGTGTAACGGTGTTTTTTTGTCCCCCTTGCACATTTTGTTCCCGCTTGCAGGTCAACGGATCCCTGTCCTAGATGCAGGGGGAGGGGCTGCAGGGAATGGCTTCAAACTGCGCCGGCGGCCCTCAGAGACCCGGACCCGGACCTGCTGCTGATGCTGCCAGTGAACCCTGACCTTAGTCCCACATTGACCCTTGACCCCTGACCCTTCTCTGCTTGCGGCCTCCATAATCCCCCCCTAACCACAGACCTGCGTCATAGAGACCTGGGAGCTGCAAATGCCACTCCTCCATTGGGAAACCCTGATTACTACCGCCATTGCATCCTGCATCTAATGCTACACTGTAAAGAGAGAGCAGCTGAGCAAATTACAGTTTACTGGGATATATGACCATATCTCATCGTTCTATGCGGCTAACTTTGGCTTAGTTATTGTGAAGCTGTAGTCTTGTGTTTTTTAATGCCTATCTGGAGCCCAAAAGGTTAAAATGAAGTCCACAGCCTTTAAAGGCGCTTTATTTGTCTGCATTTGTCGTGCAGCAGAAGTCAGGGCATTTATTATTCTTGCGCTTAACCAAGCAGCACAGAGCTGTTGTGAAGGAAGTTGTCAAGGCAGTGAGTTTGTTTATGCAGGACCTCCCACCCTCACCTACCGCCAACCAATCATGTCACTGCGGAGTTATACGGAGCCCTCTGTGTTGTTACACAATTTGAGATGCGCACGGCGATGTGGTATGGAGCTGAATTGCGTCACACCATCCATACGGTTTATGGATGGTGTGCCTTTAGGTTCGCCAAGTAGGTCTATGGCAGCTATCCTTTAGGTTCGCCAAGTAGGTCTATGGCAGCTATCCTTTAGGTTCGCCAAGTAGGTCTATGGCAGCTATCCTTTAGGTTCGCCAATTAGGTCTATGGCAGCTATCCTTTAGGTTCGCCAAGTAGGTCTATGGCAGCTATCCTTTAGGTTCGCCAAGTAGGTCTATGGCAGCTATCCTTTAGGTTCGCCAAGTAGGTCTATGGCAGCTATCCTTTAGGTTCGCCAAGTAGGTCTATGGCAGCTATCCTTTAGGTTCGCCAAGTAGGTCTATGGCAGCTATCCTTTAGGTTCGCCAAGTAGGTCTATGGCAGCTATCCTTTAGGTTCGCCAAGTAGGTCTATGGCAGTCTCACCCCCCTCCTTGCTGTGTTCACTTCATCCTCCCGTATTCCAGATCTGTGGCTTGTCCAAGCCTATGGCACCAGATTCCTATATGGCTCTGGTCAAAAGTAGTGCACCTTATACACTGAGTGTACAAAACATTAAGAACACCTTCCTAATATTGAGTTGTCAGCCTCATTTCGTTGGGGCATGGACTCTACAAGGTGTCGAAAGCGTTTCACAGGGATGCTGGCCTATGTTGACTTCAATGCTTCCCACAGTTGTGTCAAGTTGGCTGGATGTCCTGTGGGTGGTGGACCGTTCTTGATACACACGGGAAACTGTTGAGCGTGAAAAACCCAGCAGCGTTGCAGTTCTTGACACAAACCGGTGCGCCTGGCACCTACTACCATACCCTTTTCAAAGGCACTTCAATCTTTTCTCTTGCCCTTTCACCCTCTGAATGGCACACCACAGGAGGTTGGTGGCACCTCAATTGGGAAGAACAGGCTCGTGGTAATGACTGGATCGGAGTCAGTGGAATGGTATCATGTACATTAAACACATGGTCTCCAGGTCTTTGATGCCATTCCATTTGCTCCATTCCAGACATTATTATGAGCCATTTTCCCCTCAGCAGCCTCCACTGTGGCACACACAAACAATCCATGTCTCAAGGCTTAGAAATCCTTCTTTAACCTGTTTCCTCCCCTTCATCTACACTGATTAAAGTGGATTTAACAGGTGACATCAATAAGGGATCATAGCTTTCACCTGGTCATTCTCTGTCATGGAAAGAGCAAGTGTTCCTAATGATTTGTCCACTCAGTATAGGGAAATGGGGTACCATCTGAGAGGAATCCTACATCTGTCCTGTCCTTGAATCTTTTCTGCATGAATTGTCCTCGAGTGGTCCAAAGCCACAGCAGTTGCTATGGTTTTCCCAAGTTGTAAGAGCTCCCCTCCCTGCCTTTTTTATATGTCTTGTAATACTTCAGAAAAGTTTACACAGATTTTATTTCCGTTCTTATCTTGTAAACCTCTACACGGGTCATGGCATCATTGGATCTGCAGCATGCAGTGCTTCTTCTCTTGCAACAACCACGTGATCTATTTTCCAACAGGAGACTATATGAATGTTCTATTTGAAGAGTTAAATTGTGCTAATGTAAAAGAAGTCATTGTTTTTGATTTGATTTTTCTTCCCAAATTTAAGAAGAAACATCCCCAACTCTAACTCTTGTGAACCAGGTAGATGAGTCAGAGGTGCATGATGGGAAGTGTAGTTGTGTAGTCTGTTTCTTTTTAATGACCCTCACACAGTGCTTTGCAGCACAGGGCCAAGGCAGGTGTTTGCCAAACCGTTTGAGAAACAGTAATGAAAATCCCTAATAGGAGTAATGTGCTCTTTTTTTGTCATGTTGTTTCTCCATTACAATTTCAGTGCTCATCAATATCGTTGTGTCTCTCAGTGACTGCTTTAGCCTTGACACTTTGGAGGGAAAATGGGTTTGATAAAGGGGATGGTAACTTGGCTGGTTGATGGTTACCACCGAAAAGGAGTCATTTTATTGCTGTCTTCTATATTGAGAGGCCGTGTCTCTTAGAGGGCCAGGCTGTTTGAGTGCTGACAAGCCTGGCAGTCACCAAGTGTGCGGTTATGATAACTGCTCACGTTTTTTACACTTTAATAGTTGATCAAATGAGCCAATCGCTGAAATTCTGTAAATTAATTTCCCCGGAGTGCTTGGAGTATACTGCCAGCCAGCCCTTTTACAGTGTTCATTGCGTTTCAATGTTTTTGAAATGGCATTTTAACTGTTTGTGTTAGTTGGCAACCCCGTCCGTCTGCGATCTCTCACTTTTTTTTTTTTTTTTTGTTATGACCGTTTTACAGGAGAGTGATTTTGTGAGGTCCTGCCAATTCTTTAATTGTCCCATAAAAAAAAAAAAAACATTGTTCTTTTCTCATTCCTTTACAGAATAAGCACTGGCTCGCACATCCAACATAGTTTTACTACCTGGCCAGAGATAAAAATAAAAAAAGGACCATATCTGGAAACATGACTTGTTCTAAGTCAACAATCTTTAGATCTTTCTAAAGAAAAGGTTTCCCGCAGAGAACCAGGCACAGCTTTCCATTGACATGCTGACCCGCTGATGAACTGTGCTCTCTTTTCAATTCCAAATGATGTGCTCTACTCCGGGGACCTGTTTCATTCGTTCCCCTTGCTCCTTCTTTCTGCTGCTGGCTGCCTTCACTACGCTGTGAAGCAAGCAATTAAGGAAAGCTTGAATATGGTGTGGATCTGGAACACCTTGTCCAAAAATACAAAGAGAAACGATGAAGGAACACTGAGCAATGTGTTCACTCTGTTGTCTTACATTGCTCCTCTGGGTAGTACAGTAATGTAAAGTGTCACATTTTAGTTCCGGACCTATTGCCATTTGACAGGCAATTTAGGGATAATGCCTAGCATAGAGCACTCCATGTAGTTGTTCCCCTTTCCTTTTGATTTCCTCCTAGTGTCTTTCCCTCTTGCCGAAAACACGTCAATGGGCCACATTTAACACCAGTTGAGGACTGGCCAGCCTGCCTCCAGTTGAGGACTGGCCAGCCTGCCTCCAGTTGAGGACTGGCCAGCCTGCCTCCAGTTGAGGACTGGCCAGCCTGCCTCCAGTTGAGGACTGGCCAGCCTGCCTCCAGTTGAGGACTGGCCAGCCTGCCTCCAGTTGAGGACTGACCAGCCTGCCTCCAGTTGAGGACTGGCCAGCCTGCCTCCAGTTGAGGACTGGCCAGCCTGCCTCCAGTTGAGGACTGGCCAGCCTGCCTCCAGCTGAGGACTGGCCAGCCTGCCTCCAGCTGAGGACTGGCCAGCCTGCCTCCAGCTGAGGACTGGCCAGCCTGCCTCTAGCTGAGGACTGGCCAGCCTGCCTCTAGCTGAGGACTGGCCAGCCTGCCTCTAGCTGAGGACTGGCCAGCCTGCCTCTAGCTGAGGACTGGCCAGCCTGCCTCTAGCTGAGGACTGGCCAGCCTGCCTCTAGCTGTGGACTGGCCAGCCTGCCTCTAGCTGTGGACTGGCCAGCCTGCCTCTAGCTGTGGACTGGCCAGCCTGCCTCTAGCTGTGGACTGGCCAGCCTGCCTCTAGCTGTGGACTGGCCAGCCTGCCTCTAGCTGTGGACTGGCCAGCCTGCCTCTAGCTGTGGACTGGCCAGCCTGCCTCTAGCTGTGGACTGGCCAGCCTGCCTCTAGCTGTGGACTGGCCAGCCTGCCTCTAGCTGTGGACTGGCCAGCCTGCCTCTAGCTGTGGACTGGCCAGCCTGCCTCTGAATTGTCTGTCCTTTCTCGTAATGTGTGCATTTGTTCACTTCCTTTCATGGATTTAAAGGAAATTACTGGTTTCAGAAATATGATGGGAAAACTTTCTCTGTATACAGTGGACACCAATCGAACCCAACGCTTTTAAATGAGCGGGGAGGAGTACACAATTGCACACTTTTTAAGGGATAGGAGGAATAATTGTGTTTCAGGGTGGGTCTCTTGAGGTGAAGTTGTCTTAAAGGGGCTTTTGTCCTTTCCATTATAATCAGTGCTGATGGGGAGGCGTGTTAATAGCAGGGTTGACTGTAATGTTCTTCAGGATAATTTGTTTTTTAACAACCATCTCAGTGCAATAATTGTCTTTATGGCAAGGGTTACTAAAATGTGACAAGAATCTTTAGGGATCGAGAAGATCTAGTTTCAAGTTTTATTGTCACATGCACAAGTACAGTGAGATGCTTGACTTGCACGCTCTACCCAACAGTGCAGTAATTAATATCAAAATAGTATAACTCATTTTTTGTATGTATGTATGTATGTGTGTGTGTGTGTGTGTGTGTGTGTGTGTGTGTGTGTGTGTGTGTGTATACTGAACAAAAAATATAAACGCAATGATTTTACTGAGTTACAGTTCATAAGGAAATCAGTCACTTGAAATAAATTAATTTGACTCTAATCTATGGATTTCACATGACTGGTTAGGGACACAGCCATGGATGAGTCTGGGAGGGCGTAGGCCCACCCACTTGGGAACCAGGTCCAGCCAATCGGAGTGAGTTTTTCTTTTTTCCCACAAAAGTGCTTTGTTGCAGACAGAAAGGACGTGGGCTGGCGTGGTTACACGTGGTCTGTGGTTGTGAGGCCGGTTGGACGTACTGCCAAATTCTCTAAAATGAAGGAGGCGGCATATGGTACTGAAATTAACATTAAATTATCTGGCAACAGCTCTGGTGGATATCCCCGCAGTTAGCATGCCAATTGCAAGCGCCCTCAATTTGAGACATCTGTGGCATTGTGTTGTGACAAAACTGCACATTTTAGTGGCCTTTTGACCCCAGAACAAGTTGCACTTGTGTAATGATAATGCTGTTTAATCAGCTTCTTGATATGCCACGCCTGTCAGGTGTATGGATTATCTTAGCAAATGAGAAATGCTCACTAACAGGAATGTAGACAAATTTCTGCACAAAATTTAAGATATAAACTTTTAGTGTGTATGGAAAGTCTGGGATCTTTTATTTCAGCTCATGAAACATGGGAACAATACTTTACATGTTGCGTTTATATTTTTGTTCAGTGTAATTAAGAAAACACATGGCCAGGGGTTAGAAGCTGATGCTGAGTCTGTTTGTCTGAGCCTTGATGCACCAGTATCATCTTCTGTCACCGCCTGGCATGTACTTCCTGGATGGCTGGGAGCTCACCCGCAATGATGAGCTGGAACTGTGCGTACCACCCTCTGTAGGGCCTTCCGGTTGAGGGCGGTGTAGTTGCTATATCAGACGGTGATACAACCAGTCAGGATGTTCTCGATGGAGGATGGGGGGGGGGGCCTGTGTTGAGGGTCAGCTTGTTGGGTGTGTTGTTGCCTACCCTCACCACCTGATGTCGGTCTGTCAGGAAGTCCAGGATCCAGTTGCATAGGGAGGTGTTCAGTCCCAGGGTCCTGAGCTTGGTGACGAGCTATAATATGCTTACATGTTACTTTTAGTGAATTGATTACGTTTTGAGCTTCTGATCATCAATTATTCAAAAGGCCTTTTAAAAATACAATGTTTATGGTTGTGGCGTTTTTAAGTGTTCCTCAATGATTTCCACTTGAAATGATATCGTAGTTAGCCAGGACAGTGCATTTATTAAAAAGGGAAATGTATTTCTGGTACTTTACAACTGAACTTTCAGATTAAATATTTGTGTACCTTTTAGGTATTATTGCTGATTATTTTGCCGCGATTGTAATTGCCATTTTTCTGCAGCAAACCAATCTGAAAAAATATTAACCAGACAAGTCCCAATACATCTTGTAATGTGTGTTTGAGTAAATCAACTTCTTTCATAGCCTTTGTAATGGCATTGCATCATATGCCTTTGTATTCCAGCAATCATTATTTTACAGTATGACTTTTTATTTTGCTCTCTCTTTGTAGAAGATGAGGCAGCTTCTTCTCTGTGACATTTAAAATGTAATTTCAATAACACACATCACAATTGCATTGCTCACATTTGTTCTAATGCTTAGCAGTTGGAAATGTAGATATTTGTAACATAAATAACAACAGTGTAATGTCTAAGTGTTACTGATTTATGTCTGGTGTGTGACAAGATAAAGTTACTGAATTTGACATATGATATGCGGCATTAGAGTGCTAAGGGCCTATCATAGAAAGACAACCAGTTGCATTAATAATTTTTGGGAAAAATACCAACAGTCTTAGGCTGGTCCTGAGAATGTGTTGCTGCAAAATCTATTTGAATTGTCTTATGTAGATGCGACCAAACATGCGCACAAATCAATGACTATTTAGCCTGTAAGGTTGAATATAATGTATGTTACATTGTCTGAGATGCTAGACCAGGCATAGATCTACACATGTATAGTAACTCCACCACTACTTTGTCATATTTAGCTTTCATACTTGTCATAATGACTGTAAACAATAACAAAAAAAGAGTCTGAAACATGTTAGCATTGTTTGTTGAATGTCTAAAAGGGAATTGTCAAGCAGTTTACTAATAAATAAAAAAATATTGAAGGAATGTGTGGTGTGTGTGTGTGTGTGTGTGTGAGTGGGATACTGTGTGCTGGGCTGGGCTGTGAATACCTCTGGTCCAGGGTGTTGGTGCACATTCCTCTTCTAAGTTAAGAGGTACAGGTACTAACGACCTGGACCAGAGGTACCTTGGAGGCTGTGTGCTTATGTGCGTCAGGGAGATATAACACCACTGTCACTTTGTAATTGGTCCTGTTGCGCCAGTGACAGTTAGCCTTCTGGTTATTTATATATGTGTATATATATATATATTTAATACATGACACTTCAGGCATGTGTATCACTGGGATAGGATTCTGAGCTGCACTTTGAATAGTGCTGAGGATGCAGAACGTTCACCTGACAACCTCTCAACACGCCAGCACTGGGGTCAATCATGTTAGTTATTTCAAGTAAACCTGTGTGTCACATGCATGTTATAAAGTGACATTGTGAAGGGTGATACATGAATATAGGTGCACCACAGGGCTGTGTATTGGAACTGGCGCATTTCCCACTTTTGCAGGTATGGTTTACAGAAACATATATGTCTATCCTTTTATTGGGTAAATACTTTATCAAAGTGATTTTTTATTGTTGTCAATTTGCACTTGCCTGAAACTGTACAGGATTAACAGGAATGACATTATAGGTCGTTAGAAATGCATGATGTATGGCATTAATTATAAGAGGCCATAACACTGTGATAACATGATACATAAGAAGGCCCTGAGAAAGATTGATGTCCATGAGACACCTGTCCCTCCCTCCCAGGCTTAGGTGTCCCAACTCCCAAGCTTTGCCCGGACTCCGTCTCGCATCACCTCTTCACTCCTCGTTGAGTGGCTATGCAGGGGCTGTGACGTTGCACAAAGCCTCTCTCTCACTCCTTTCTTGCTGCATCACAACCGCCGCTAGTAGCTCCCTGGCTATTTGCACTGACCGGGGGACAATATAATCGCATAGCTAATTAGCATAATAATAACTCTAAAGATAACACTAGCTAACATCACCACAACAGGAGTAATCTACGGAAACGATTTACATTGAGCTATCCCCTTGGAACCACTGGGACATGGCCAGGCAAGATCAGGTCCTGCTCTTGGAGCCACAGCACGAACTGAAATTCCGAGGTAAGAGACTACTGAGGAGGGGAGGGCCCAACTCTGAACGGAGGGGGGGAGCCATTTTTGTGAGTGGGGTAGTTAGTAACAGGCCCATTTATTAAGGAGGGGGCACACCATATGCCCATTAATTTGTAAAATAACAGTGAGCTAGGGAGGAGAATCATTTCAAACGACTGGTTGACATATTTTCTGGCAGCGTACACAGCCTTTCCTGAACATTAACCTGTGCTTGCTAGCTAGCTAGCTATGCATTCCTGCAGCTCCCTGACAAGTCTTTACTGCTAATAATGTCGAGTTGACCTTCTAGTAAGGTAACTAGTTAGCTGGTAGCTAGCCTAGTAACGTTAGTTAGTGCATTATGTTTCACGTGCATTGTGCAATATCGTTCCAGTAATTTAGGCGAGTCAGTCTGTGCTTGAAACACAGCTAGCACAATAATAAACAATGTCAAAATACAATTACTGGTTGAATCGCAGCTATTATCGTTCATGCCCGACGACAATCATGTCAGTGTAATTATGAGCTAACAATGAATAGCAGCTGATTGCCCCAACATGCATGTTGCAAGCATCATGATAGGTAGCTAACGTTAACCAATTTGTCTAGTTTGCTAGTTACTGTAATTAGCTAGCTAGCGGTTAGTCTAACCGCTTCCTAGCTTGCAAGATGGAACTGGGCATTAAATACTAGCTAACGTTAGCTATATTGCTATCTGGCGGTTCTTCTCATCAGTTGACAAGTGTTGTTCATGACCAGGTGTGGAAAGCAGCAATATGGGTCAGGATACCATATGGACACTTTGTACTCGGCATCCTAAGAATTACAATGTGTCCAGTTTGTTAAAAATTCATTTATTGACCCCCCTCAATAGGCTACGTTCCCTGAAGCATTATCACAATGTTACATTAGGCCATTTTTGAGATACAAAATAATAAATAGCCTTTCATCTGTGTTTGTTGAATTATATATAGGGTCTTGCCACAGTAATTTGAGATGCCCTATTGCCTTGTCAAGCCAATATAATCCATTGCTTAAAGGTGCAATATGCAGACATTGCTCTGCCATTTCCTGGTTGCTAAAATTCTAGTACTTCGCCTAATTTCAGTTTGTGACAAAACAAGCTACGTATAGTGTAGATAATCATTGTACCATATAAACCGCTGTGAAATATATTTTCAATAACCAAAAATATTGTATTTTCAGCTGTTTTTAAAGCTGGTTTACAAAAATGAAAGTAAGCGATGCAAAAACTAAACTTAAGAAAGGGAAACATAAATAGAGCACAAAGAACAGATCTACCACTTCTTAGACTTGCTTTCAATGAGTGACAGATCTTTAACTCACATTTCAATGTGAATTTGGTTGGGTCCCAGAAAAAGTTAAAGCAGCTTTATTTAAACTGCACTGCTTGTTGTGAAGGTAGCCTTTTTATTTGTCTTGGCTCATTGCAATCAAACTGAGCCCACTAATTGATAACTATGAGAAATAGGTTTACCTCAAGGAAATCCCAAGCCACAGAGACCAGTACAGGGGTTCCCAAACTGGGGTTCATGGGCCCCTGGAGGTCTGCATGGGGCTTTCAGGGTATTCAGCAAAGTGACAGAAATAACTAAAATGTCAAGACTTTTGTTAGGTAAAATCACAATCAGGTATTCTCTCATATAAGCCTGATATTGTTATTTTTGTTATTTACGGGGCCTCAACATGAACAAGTTGGGGAACCCAGTGCTAGCATTCCTACAAAATCATTGTCAATATAGAGCAGGAATGGGCAACTGCTGCCCCTTTTGTAGGTCCGTGGATCAATTTCCCCCAAAATGTATATTATTTGTATTTTTCAAGGGGAGATATTCAACTAGAATAGGTGCAATTCTGAAATTTGGTTCTGCATCAGCAGTTTTTCTATCATTATGTTATCTCGTTATGAGATGAGTAATGCAAGTTATGTAAACATTTATTCAAGTGGCATTATTAAAGTGACTAGTGATCCATTTATTAAAGTGGCCAATGATTTCAAGTCTGTATGTAGGCAGCAGCCTCTCTGTGTTAGTGATGGCTGTTTAACAGTCTGATGGCCTTGAGATAGAAGCTGTTTTTCAGTCTCGGTACCAGCTTTGATGCACCTGTACTGACCTCGCCTTCTGGATGGTAGCGGGGTGAACAGGCAGTGGCTCGGGTGGTTGTTGTGAAGATCTTTTTGGCTTTCCTGTGACATCGGGTGCTGTAGGTGTCCTGGAGGGCAGGTAGTTTGCCCCCGGTGATGCGTTGTGCAGGAGGGTCTTGCGGTTGTGGGCGGTGCAGTTGCATCAACAAAGCAGAGTGGGTGGACACCCTACAATATGTTACCATGAAATTATGGCCATGTTTCGAGAACATTGCAACACATCTGAGCTAAACTATTGAAGCAGTTTTGAATGTCTACTAGTAGTGATATTGTACTTATAGCCAAGTGGGGAGTAGTCTGAGGTTTGTAAACCAGTCATTTTCCATTGTTTGGTAACACCTACATGACTAATTCAAGTCTTTGACTGGACAGATAATCAAATCACCTAGCCTCTTAGACTAAAATTGCCCATTGAAAGGCAGGCCTGCCTGTGTTGACAACAAATCCAGCTGTGTTCCTTTCGGGTTCTTTATAAATCTCCTTATTCTTTATTAGTATCAATTTGGAACCGCACACTCAAGGTACACAGTCTTGCTCTTTCTCAAAAACAAACCTTTCAGACGACACAACAGCATTAAATTTGCCCTTCAGAACTCTTTTTATGGCTGTATTTTTTTCTGCCAGTTGGAAAGCATCCCAAGGCTGTTGTAGATAAGGTATAGGCTACAGTAGTTAGCTGCATGAGTCGTTTCATTGAATGATGTTCCACCAGTGGTGAGGGTTTAAAATTCGCCTCTGTCTTGGCTCAGTGTGCGAAGGGAAGTGTCAGTTGCTGTGGACATTTGCGGGCTGAAACCTTATCTTAGTCTATGTGCTAATTCACACTACGAGGCAGCTCACTTCCACATTTCCACCCACAATGCACCTTTGTTTCCCTCAAACGCAAGGGCTTCCTCTATACCAGCTAGTAGGGCTGGGAATTGCCAGGGACCTCACAATACGATATTATCACAATACTTAAGTGTCAATATGATATGTGTTGCGATTCTCACGATTCTATATGTAATTCAATACTGCGATTTTACTTCGATTTGATATTCCAAACATATTTGCTCACCATATGTCTGCTGCAGAGGGTCAAGAGAGAGCCATGAGAACACACGTTTTGATCAGTCGTGAAAGTGCCGAAAACAAATTCTCTTACTATTTATTTATTTTTGGGATGGAGAACTGAAGGAAAATAGTTTTGGTTCAGGTACAGCTGACTAGTGCCCAAAAAATTATTGCGTCAGGCCTATATCGTCAAAAAAAATGTCCCAATACGTAACTGTATAATTTTTTTTACCCTCATCATTAAAGCAAGTAGGATGGTGTGTTTTATTTTGGTAGCCTGATATGGAAACTCTCAGATTTGTATTCATTCATTTGCCCTCGATTCTCCCATGTTCTTTATCTCAGTGCAAAGTGTACACTGAGATCCTGTGGAATGTTTTAATGCCAGTTTGTAAATCCAGTACATCTATATGTTGCTCAATGTCAAGTGGCCTAGCCCTCTCCTTCCTATCAAACTAGTTTCACAAAGCCAACATTGTAGCTGACCTGAGTCATTCTTTTGAGGCTACTGTTTTGTTGTCAGCAGTTTCATGTTAAGCAATTCCACAACAGAGACGTGGATTTTCAGATGACTCTTCAGTGAAACAATTGGGGTGGTTTAATATCATTTAGAAATCGGATTTGATTTACACTGTGGTATATGTTGGCATTCCATTACAAGTAGCCTAGCCTTCTCTGTGTGTGAGGTAGGCTAGGCTTGGTCAAGTTGGGTGGGAACTTGAAGTCTGTTTGTGCAGAGTGATTTTACAGAGACAGTAAAGCAGGGAGCTGGGCTCGGTTTCCTGATAGTGATGGAACCTAGGCTTACGAGTGTCTTAACAATGCATCGTTCCTACAGTGGCCGAAGAGGAAGGCCGTTTCCCAAAACACCACGGCACGCAGAGAACGTTGGCTAAGTGTGTCAGCAAGACGAAGGCGCTGAATGTGGACTACAGGAAACGGAGGGCCAAGCACGCCCCCATTCACATCGACGGGCTGTAGTGGAGCGGGTCGAGAGCTTCAAGTTTTTCGGTGTCCACATCCCTAAGAATCTATCATGGTCCACACACACCAACACAGTTGTGAAGAGGACACCACAATGTTAATTTCCCCCTCGGGAGGCTGAAAAGATTTGGCATGGGCCCTCAGATCCTCAAAAAGTTATACAGGTGCACTATTGATAGCATCTTGACTAGCTGCATCATTGCTTGGTATGGAAACTGCTTGGCATCCAACCGCAAGGCGCTACAGAGGGTAGGTAGTGCGTACGGCCCAGTACATCACTGTGGCCAAGCTCCTTACCATCCAGGACCTCTATGCCAGGTGGTGTCAGAGGAAGGCCCTAAAAAGTGTTGAAGACTTCAGCCACCCAAGTCATAGAGGGTGGTACCGATGCGCCAAGTGTGGAACTAACAGGACCCTGAACAGCTTCTACCCCCAAGCCATAAGACTGCTAAATTGTTAGTCCAGGTAGCTGTTTGGTTAACTTTTTAACCACCTACATTGACCATTTTTGTACTAACTTTTTAAACTCGTCACAAACGTTGCTGCTACTGTTTATTACCTATCCTGTTGCCTAGTCACTTCATTCCTAGTTGCATGTACATACAGTGCCCATAGAAAGTATTCATAACCCTTCCACAGTTTGTTGTTAGAGCCTGAATTTAAAATGTAGGGTGTTAACCCATACAATTATTTAATTCAATGTTTATAAAAAATAAGAAGTCCAAACCCTATGTCTTTACCATATATGGTTCACAATACTATTTACTCAAGATAATTTAGCATGATTAGAGTGAATTGAATTTTGTTATGGCCATAGTAAAGTGGTTGCTGCTCAATTGAACTATCACTGCTCCACGGGCAGAATGGCGCTAACTAGTGGCTGCAGGTTCCTGTGTGATAACATGGGGTTTTTCTAAATGAAATCCGCAGAATACAAAAACAAAATTGGGTCTATATATTTATTAATTTACAAAGCTAACAGACTGAGATTCAATGTATATCTTCCCCGAAGACAATCTGTTCGAGTCTTTCCCTTTTATAATTTCATGGAAACACCCCCTCAACGTTGATTGACTGGGGTTAGAGGAATAGAAAGCCACAGATTTGCTGATTTAAAAATCACGAGGCCATCAAGTTGATTTTGATTCGTCCAAACCGTGGAAACAGCTCCAAGTGTTACCACCTCCCAACGGCGAAAAATGGAAGAGATACAACCAAGAGTTGGGCGGTTTAAAACTAGCAACGGTCACAACAAACTAACGTTCTTACTTAATCAACGCTGTTAAGTACAAGCATATTAAGTTATACTATTGTAGAGAATCTAATGATTAGTTGACTGATTCATAATGGCGTAGGGCAAATGACTACATTTAGACAATACTGACAACTGATCATTTAGTAGCATCCTCTTGAATTAACCCTTTTTTTTTCACTACGTTGTAGAGCAGTGAGTGAATGCCCTTCAAAATATACCCCCCTCCCTTTTTTTTCTCAGCCGTCTACACACAATACCCCATAATCACATTTTTGCACATTTATTGAAAAATGAAATAGAGAAATATCTCATTTACATAATTATTTACACCTGAGTCAATACTTTGTAGAAGCACCTTTTGGAGGCGATTACAGCTTTGAGTCACCTTGGGTATGTCTGTATCAGCTTTGCACATCTGGATTTGGGCATTTTTCCCATTCTTGCTTGCAGATTGTTTCAAGCTCTGTTAAGTTAGATGGGAGCGGCAGTGAATAGCAATCTTCAAGTCTTTCCACAGATTGCCACTGGGATTTAAGTCCGGGCTTTGGCTTGGCCTCGTACCCATGCACATCGATTCAGTACTGGTACCCAGGGTATATACCAAAGTCATTGTGTATTTATTATTACTTTTAATAATACATGTTATTACTTTTCTATTATTTCTCTATTTTCTCTCTCTGCATTATTGGGAAGGTAAGTACGCATTTCACTGTTAGTCTACACCTGTTGTTTATGAAGCATGAGACTAATAATATTTTATTTTATAAAATTTGATTTCATACTGATATAATCGAAAGAAAAGCAGCGCTTTCACCATTAAAATCTTACCTTAACATTAGAATTAGGCATACTCCACAATATTGACAATTGATCAGATCCTAGAGAGATATTACCACCTATGGCTGCAAATATTTAGCTGGCTTATTATGCTTACCCAATAGTAATGCACTAAATGACAGATTGGGCACGTCATTGTGCACATGTTGTTACACATCATGAAATACAGTGCATTCGGAAAGTATTCAGACCCCTCGACTTTTTCCACATTTTGTTACATTACAGCCTTATTCTAGAATGGATGAAATTACTTTTTTGCCTCTTCAATCAACACACAATACCCCATAATGACAAAGCGAAAACAGATTTTTATACATTTTTGCAAATGTATTAAAATAAAAAACTAATTGAGCTCCGGTGCATCCTGTTTCCATTGACCATCCCTGAGATGTTTCTACAACTTGATTGGAGTCCACCTGTGGTAAATTCAATTGATTGAAGATGGTTTGGAAAGGCACACACCTGACAATATAAGGTCCCACAGGTGACAGTGCATGTCAGATCAAAAACCAAGCCATGATGTCAAAGGAATTGTCCGTAGAGCTCCAAGACAGGATTATGTCGAGGCACAGATCTGAGGAAGGGTACCAAAACATTTCTGCAGCATTGAAGTTCCCCAAGAACACAGTGTCTCCATCATTCTTAAATGAAAGAAGTTTGGAACCACCAAGACTCTTCCTAGATCTGGCCGCCTGGCCAAACTGAACAATCGGTGGTGAAGAGCCTTGGTCAGAGAGGTGACCAAGAACACGATGGTCATTCTGACAGAGCTCCAGAGTTCCTCTGTTTTCAAAAACCTGTTTTTGCTTTATCATTATGGGGTATTGTGTGTAGATTGATGAGGGGGGAAAAAAACATTTTAATACATTTTCGAATAAGGCTGTAATGTAACAATGTGGAAAAGGTCAAGGGGTCTGAATATGCAAACATTGCAGTATTGGCAAAATAGATTTCAATTGATTAAACATTAAATTGATTTCATTATGATTGAAATATATGGGCCCATGTAGCCTATATCTTTTAATGCAGTCATCTCAGTTTTATTTTAAAGCATATGTTTATCCTTCACGTATTTGTAACAATTGCAAACACTTTGGCGACTTTGTATTTGTAGTCAACTTCGTTCTGAAGTTATCAGCGGTCACAGAGACGATAAGATCTTCATTTTACGTTTAGCTGAGATCTTTTGTGAATAAAGTGATGCGGAAGGGCAAACAAGCCTCTAACAACGCACTTAGCTGTTCTATGAGTGATCTGAGGCAGTTGGTAAATAACGAGCGTTTTCAAGTGCAACTTCAGTAGCAATGGTTTTTGGGAAACCGCTTGGAGATTTAACGATGGTTCTAATGATTAACTTAGCCTTAAGATGCTTTTGGGAAACCAGGCCATGGTTGGTTGCAGTGACTTGAGGCTAGTAGTGTTCCTTCCATTCCCCTGGTGCCTCATGTCTTCTTGTTCTTCAAGGACAGCCATTAGCCTACCTTGACTAGGCTATTTAGAGATTTTGACAATTAGAGATTATTAGAAGCAAATTGAAGGTAATTGGAGCCCTCAGTGATTCAAGGTATTCCACACAGTTTTGACCAAATTAAATAAAGCTGTAAAAATATAGGCCTACGGCCCTCCCGAGTGGCGCAGCGGTCTAAAGCACGCATCGCAGTGCTTGAGGCGTCACTACAGACCCGGGTTCGATCCCAGGCTGTGTCACAGCCGGCCGTGACCGGGAGATCTATGAGGTGGCGCACAATTGGCCCAGCGTCGTCCGGGTTAGGGGAGGTTTTGGCCGTCCAGGATGTCCCATCGTGCTCAAGCCACTCGTTGTGATGGATCTGGGTATCTGCAAGCTGATTTCGGTCACCAGCTGGACAGTGTTTCCTCTGACACATTGGTGCGGCTGGCTTCAGGGTTATGCGAGCAGTGTGTCAAGAAGCAGTGCGGCTAGGCAGGGTCCTGTTTCAGAGAGGACGCATGGCTCTCGACCTTCGCCTCACCCGAGTCCGTATGGGAGTTGCAGCGATAGGACAAGACTGTAACTACCAATTTGGATATCACGAAATTGGGAAGAAAAAGGGTTAAAAGTTTAAATATATATATATATATATATATATATATATATATATATATATATATATATATATATATATATATATATAGTAAACTATACGTTTACTCCAGGCTGTCAGTTTAAAGGCCACTTTTTTATAGTTCTGTAGAACGAGAGCCATTAGTGACAGTAATACTGGTAGCCAATCCTTTCTTGGAAGTTAAAGAAAACCTGCCCTCATATTAAGCCCACTCTTGTGTTTTTTTTGTGTGTTTTTTTTTTTACAAAGACTTGATTCACTACAACCGAGCAATTAATGGAACTGCAACTGGACATAGGGCCCAACGATATATGCTTTCATCTCATCTTCTAAATGGCATGTTATTATAATATTATTATATTTCTAAATTAGCCATGGCCTTAATTGCATCAGCTGCTCTACTTATTCAAATTGAGTAATAACATCTAGTTTTCTGGTTTCCCCTGACCACTCCCAAATTGCTATTTGCTGAGAAGGTATTTGTTTCTTTTTTTGACCATTTTAATTAAAAACAATCACAGTAAGGTACTCAATTGTTACCCAGAAATGATTTGATATTGAAATAGCAATGGACCTTTAATAAAACCATTTTTTCTTTTGCTTTTATAAACAAAAATGGAAAACTGTCATCTTCATATGTGTTGTAGCGTAGACCCTATTTTACATCATCTGAGGTGTTGTGCCCGCCATTGGTTGAGACACAGCATACTCTTGAATACAGGGTGGGTGTCATGTAAGTATGTTAGTAAAATATTTTTTTAAACTTTCAAATGGTACCACAAGGATGGTTGGAGGTCCACACATCAGAGAATATTGACTTAAGTGGGAATATCCATTGTTATAAATTAAACTGTTAATCCTCCATAGGAAACCTATTGAAATAATAAATATAGATAATAGAATAGATATTCTCATTCAATTTGACAATCGACAGTGGATGGACTTGACGGCCATGTTTCTGGTAGTAATTGTAAGTTAAAGTTTCAATTAAATGTATATGTCAATGGTGTACCAGCTAAATTGCAGCGGTCTGAAAGGATAGGTCCATTCTATGAATTCTATATGATTGAAATGACAGTCACTGCCAGCCATTCTGTATTCAAGAGAATGCTGTGTCTCAACCGATGGCTGGCACAACACAAACACCAAAGATGATATGAAAGAGTCTAAGCTACAGTACAACATTTGTGAAAATTAGAAAAATCTGACTTTACGAGTATTTAGATAATTGACGTTAAAGGTTAAAAAATGACATTTTTTATGAAACTTCTTTTCAAGAAATTATAGAATAGTTTGACAACCCTGTTTGTAAGCTATAAAATGATATCAAAATCAACCGTTTGTCTTTTTCAGTGATGGTGGGTTATGCACAATGGGTCAACTTTGAGAACCTCCTGAGTGTTTTGGCATTCATGTCCAAAAAGTCCCTTTCTGACCACTTCTACCATGGGCAAAACATGTATGGAAGGTTTCGTTCAAATCAAAAAGGCTGCAGTCAAAGTGATTTAAATCAGATGGAACGGCCCTAGAGTGAGGTTAGTAGAGGCAACTGTATTATGGTTCAGGCTATAACCAAAGTCTGGGATTCTATTTTGGTGTTGGCGTCTGACCTAATGTGTCAACGTCCATACACCTCAAACGCATGTTGATGAAGCCGTGCTCCAGATAATAATCTGATGGTATCAATTAGGCCTACTGCCCTTTCAGTGACTAGGCCTACACGTCTGGATGTGGGTCATTAGCTAATACAGTTCATAGATGTCCCCACTCAAAAGCATAGGCCCCCTATAGCTCAAAAGTAGGCCTCCTAAACCTTGGATTAGTATTCAGACTTGTTGTCCTTAGAATGTGTTCCTCTATGTTGTAACTTTCCTCGCTTCAAATCTTTTCCTCATTCTGAAATGGCAATCCGGCACGTGACGGACCTCCGCTTTTATGCCTTTTGATGTGCTGATTCAGTAACATTCATTTGATTAGCTCACCATGTTTTCTCTACGGTTTGCACAGCTTTCACATGCATTAGTCTGTCTGCTTGTGGCAATTTCGTGCACTCTCTTTCTGTCAGCGTTACCGCCCATCAATCCCAGTGTTATAGAATGTGATAGCCTTGTGATTGGAACCCCAGGTGATATAGAATGTGATAGCCTTGTGATTGGAACCCCAGGTGATATAGAATGTGATAGCTTTGTGATTGGAACCCCAGGTGATATAGAATGTGATAGCCTTGTGATTGGAACCCCAGGTGATATAGAATGTGATAGCCTTGTGATTGGAACCCCAGGTGATATAGAATGTGATAGCCTTGTGATTGGAACCCCAGGTGATATAGAATGTGATAGCCTTGTGATTGGAACCACAGGTGATATAGAATGTGATAGCCTTGTGATTGGAACCCCAGGTGATATAGAATGTGATAGCCTTGTGATTGGAACCACAGGGGGTATGGAATGTGATAGCCTTGTGATTGGAACCACAGGGGGTATAGAATGTGATAGCCTTGTGATTGGAACCCCAGGTGATATAGAATGTGATAGCCTTGTGATTGGAACCACAGGTGATATAGAATGTGATAGCTTTGTGATTGGAACCCCAGGTGATATAGAATGTGATAGCTTTGTGATTGGAACCCCAGGTGATATAGAATGTGATAGCCTTGTGATTGGAACCCCAGGTGATATAGAATGTGATAGCCTTGTGATTGGAACCACAGGTGATATAGAATGTGATAGCCTTGTGATTGGAACCCCAGGTGATATAGAATGTGATAACCTTGTGATTGGAACCACAGGTGATATAGAATGTGATAGCCTTGTGATTGGAACCCCAGGTGATATAGAATGTGATAGCCTTGTGATTGGAACCACAGGTGATATAGAATGTGATAGCCTTGTGATTGGAACCCCAGGTGATATAGAATGTGATAGCCTTGTGATTGGAACCACAGGGGGTATGGAATGTGATAGCCTTGTGATTGGAACCACAGGGGGTAAGGAATGTGATAGCCTTGTGATTGGAACCACAAGCGGTATGGAATGTGATAGCCTTGTGATTGGTGTCTGTAACCTGCCTGGCTGTCTCAGCATAGGTTTTAGTAGACGAACTGATTTGTCGCTGAGCCCGTCATTGTACCTCATTGTCTCAAAGCAAGGAGTTGTGACGCATGCCCCCTTTGGGAAAATCCAGATTTGTATTGTGTTGTTGTTCATTTCTTTAATCAGGAAGTTGCCCAACTGTGGACAATGATGTCATTATTGAATCTACCTTTTTAAAGGGCCAATCGGCAATTGAAACAATAACAAAGTTCATCCCTTCCACTGGTAAACAGCTTATATTTTGGGTTCTGATGACAGTTGATCTACGCTCATGAGGCCTTAAATAATGTTATTTTCTTCAAGAATCAATGGGTACGTCATTAATTTAAGTCCAAACATTTATGTAGCAACTGCAGATTGTCCCTTTTAGGCCCACTTCTGTAAAGCCTGTTGTCTGTGAAGTCGCCTATTGTCGGTCTAAATCCCAGTATATATTTAGGTTTGATTAAAAAACGAATAATAATAAAAAGATGGAGGCTCCAGCTTCTCTAACCCTTTTCCGTTTTGGGACCTTGTTCTCCCTCCACAGGTCCCTTCTCGGATGTGGTCAACACCACCCTAAAGCTCGCCAACCCCACAGACAGGAATGTGTGCTTCAAAGTCAAGACGACGGCCCCGCGCCGTTACTGCGTCCGGCCGAACAGTGGCGTCCTCGACGCCGGCACCTCAATCAACGTCTCAGGTAGGCCTACGTATTATATTGTGGATCTCGTTGCAAAATTCCAGATACTTTCCCAATGTTCCCAGGTTTTTCAGAAATCCTTGTTGGAGGAATTGTGCAACCCTAACAGGCCAGGGAAAACTAAGTGTGGATTGCAGTCTCTCCTTCTCCGTAGACTGTTTTCAATGTAATGAAACAAATATGCACCTTAGAGACTGCTGCCCCATGAGCACTGGTCACTTTAATAATGTTTACAGCGTATTCGGAAACTATTCATACCCCTTTTTCCACATTTTGTTACGTTACAGCCTTATTCTAAAATGTATTAAATAAAACATTTTCCTCAATCTACACACCATACCCCATAATGACAAAGCGAAAACAGGTTTTGCAAATTTATTTTAAAAAATTAAAACCGATACCTTATTTATATAAATATTCAGACCCTTTGCTATGAGACTTGAAATGTAGCTGTTTCCATTGATCATCCTTGAGATGTTTCTACAACTTGGAGTCCACATGTGGTAAATTCAATTGATTGGACATGATTTGGAAAGGCACACGCTTGTCTATATAAGGTCCCACAGTTGAAAGTGCATGTCAGAGCAAATACCATGTGGTCGAAGGAATTGTCCGTAGAGCTCCAAGACAGGATTCTGTCGAGGCACAGATCTGGGTAAGGGTAACAAAACATTTCAGCAGCATTGAAGGTCCCGACGAACACAGTGGCCTTCATCATTCTTAAATGGAAGAAGTTTGGATCCACCTAGACTCTTCCTAAAGCTGTCCGCCCAGTAAAACTGAGCAATTGGGGGAGAAGGGCCTTGACCAAGAACCCGATGGTCACTCTGACAGCTCCAGCGTTCCTCTGTGGAGAGGACCTTCCAGGAGGACAACCACCTCTGCAGCACTCCACCAATCGGGCCTTAATGGTAGAGTGGCCAGACGGAAGCCACTGCTCAGTAAAACGCACATGACAGCCCGCTTGGAGTTTGCCAAAAGGCACCTAAAGGTCTGACCATGAGAAACAAGATTCTTTGGTCTGATGAAACCAAGATTGAACTCTTTGGCATGAATGCCAAGCGTCACATCTGGAAGAAACCTGGCAAACCTGTGGGGATGTTTTTCAGTGGCAGCGACTGGGAGACTAGTCAGGATCAAGGGAAAGATGAACGGAGCAAAGTACAGAAAGATCCTTGTTGAAAACCTGCTCCAGAGCACTCAAGACATCAGACTGGGGCGAAGGTTCACCTTCCAACAGGACAACGACCCTAAGTACACAGTCAAAACAATGCAGGAGTGGCTTCGGGACAAGTCTTTGAATGTCCTTGAGTGGCCCAGCCAGAGCCTGGACTTGAACCCGATCAAACATCTCTGGAGAGACCTGAAAATAGCTATGCAGCAACGCTCCCCATCCAACCTGGCCGAGCTTGAGAAGATCTGCAGAGGAGAATGGGAGAAATTCCCCAAATACAGGTGTGCCAAGCTTGTAGCGTCATACCCAAGAAGACTCAAGGCTGTAATCGCTGCTTCAACAGTACTGAGTAACATGCTGATCAGACCGGAAACGTCACGTGCGTGAGCGTCGCAAAATAAATTTAGAAATCCATGTTATTCAATTATTGCACCCACACTGCTCGCGCGTGCCAACGAGTGTCTGTGTTGCCAAGGGCTAAAATAGAACTCCTTTCTATTTCTGACGCAGATCGCGCTGCAAGTCATGCCTCTCCCATCTCCTCATTGGTTTATAGAAGCAGGTACCCACGTGCCATCTCCTCATTGGTTATACCCATTTGGGTGATTGAAAGACTAAATGTTTTGCCGGTTGTCGTGGTAATACTATGAAAGTGTAGATGCCAATAACCATATAAATTCAAAGATGAAAAAGCCTGGAAGGAGAAGAGATGACTAGAAACGATTCGGTTGGCCGTTTTATGTGTGGATTAATTGTCGGTGTAGAGGACCTTGTGCATTTCAGGTAAAATAACAACTCAATGTTTATATCCCAGGACAAAAGCTAAAAATAGGACAAATTAGCTAGAAACGGCAAGCTAACTAGCTAAATTGCAATTACATGTTTAATGCTTTTCGACCTGTCCCCAAATGAATGTCATTGATTCAGAGTTTGTTTTGATATTTTAACCTGCGTGTCGTGATCGCGTTTGGTGTAGGGGAACAAAATAAATGTATGCACGGTAGCGCACGATGGCGCACGTGCGCAGCCGGTTTGGATTCCGTGTAAAGGGTCTGAATACTTATGTAAATGTGATATTTCACTTCTTTTTTTTTTCTTTCTGCAAAACATTTAAAAAATCTGTTTTTGCTTTGTCATTATGGGGTATTGTGTGTAGATTGGTGAGGGGAAGAAACTATTAAGTCCATTTTAGAATAAGGCTGTAATGTAACAAAATGTGGAAAAAGTCCAGGGGTCTGAATACTTTCCGAATGAACTGTTCATACCGTTTTACACACTTCATATGTATATACTGTACAGTCGTGACCAAAAGTTTTGAGAATGACACATATTTATATTCACAAAGTCTGCTGCCTCAGTTTGTATGATGGCAATTTGCATATACTCCAGAATGTTATGAAGAGTGATCTGATGAATTGCAATTCATTGCAAAGTCCCTCTTTGCCATGCAAATGAACTGAATCCCCAAAAAAACATTTCCACTGCATTTCAGCCCTGCCACAAAAGGACCAGCTGACATCATGTCAGTGATTCTCTCGTTAACACAGGTGTGAGTGTTGACGAGGACAAGGCTGGAGATCACACTGTCATGCTGATTGAGTTCGAAAAACAGACTGGAAGCTTCAAAAGGAGGATGGTGCTTGGAATCATTGTTCTTCCTCTGTCAATCATGGTTACCTGGAAGGAAACACGTGTCGTCATCATTGTTTTGCACAAAAAGGGCTTCACAGGCAAGGATATTGCTGCCAGTAAGATTACACCTAAATCAACCATTTATCGGATCATCAAGAACTTCAAGGAGAGCGGTTCAACTGTTGTGAGGAAGGCTTCAGGGCGCCAAGAAAGTCTAGCAAGCGCCAGGACCATCTCCTAAAGTTGATTCAGCTGCGGGATCGGGGCACCACCAGTACAGAGTTTGCTCAGGAATAGCAGCAGGCAGGTGTGAGTGCATCTGCACGCGCAGTGAGGCGAAGACTTTTGGAGGATGGCCTGGTGTCAAGAAGGGCAGCAAAGAAGCCACTTTCTCTCCAGGAAAAACATCAGGGACAGACTGATATTCTGCAAAAGGTACAGGAATTGGACTGCTGAGGACTGGAGTAAAGTCATTTTCTCTGATGAATCCCCTTTCCGATTGTTTGGGGCATCCGGAAAAAAGCTTGTCCGGAGAAGACATGGTGAGCGCTACCATCAGTCCTGTGTCATGCCAACAGTAAAGCATCCTGAGACCATTCATGTGTGGGGTTGCTTCTCAGCCAAGGGAGTGGGCTCCCTCACAATTTTGCCTAAGAACACAGCCATGAAGAAAGAGTGGTACCAACACATCCTCCGAGAGCATCTTCTCCCAACCATCCAGGAACAGTTTGGTGACGAACAATGCCTTTTCCAGCATGATGGAGCACCTTGCCATAAGGCAAAAGTTCTAAGTGGCTCGGGGAACAAAACATCGATATTTTGGGTCCATGGCCAGGAAACTCCCCAGACCTTAATCCCATTGAGAACCTGTGGTCAATCTTCAAGAGGTGGGTGGACAAAAACCCACAAATTCTGACAAACTCCAAGCATTGATTATGCAAGAATGGGCTGCCATCAGTCAGGATGTGGCCCATAAGTTAATTGACAGCATGCCAGGGCGGATTGCAGAGGTCCTGAAAAAGAAGGGTCAACACTGCAAATATTGCCTCTTTGCATCAACTTCATGCAATTGTCAATAAAATCCTTTGACACTTATGAAATGCTTGTAATTATACTTCAGTATTCCATAGTAACATCTGATAAAAGTATATAAAGACACTGAGGCAGCAGACTTTGATGAATTGTGAAAATGTATATTTGTCATTCTCAAAACCTTTGGCCACGACTGTATTCTAGTCACGCATAATCCTATATAACTACTGCTGTACAAACCTTTTATAGTCATATACTGTCTATACTCACCATCATATACACTGAACAAAAATATAAACGCAACCTGTAATGTGTTTGTCCCATTTTCATGAGCTGAAATAAATTATCCCAGAAATGTTCCATTCACACAAAAAGCCTATTTCTCTCAGATTTTGTGCACAAATTTGATTACATCCTGGTTAGTGAGCAGTTCTCCTTTGCCAAGATACTCCATCAACCTGACAGGTGTGGCATATCAATAAGCTGATTAAACAGCATGATCAGTACAGAGGTGCACCTTTTGCTGGGGACAATACATGGCCACTCTAAAATATACAGTATTGTCACACAACACAATACCTCAGATGTCTCAATTTTTGAGGAAGTGTGCAATTGGCATGCTGACTGCAAGAATGTCCACCAGAGCTGTTGCCAGTTAATTGAATGTTCATTTCTCTACCAAAAGCCGCCTCCAATGTCATTTTAGAGAATTTGTCAGTACGTCCAACCGGCCTCAAAACCACAGACCACATGTGGGCGAGCGGTTTGCTGATGTCAACGTTGTGAACATGGTGGGGTTATGGTATGGGCAGGCATAACGAAGAGATAACGAGCACAATTTCATTTTATCTATGGCAATTTGAATGCACAAAATTCCTTGCCGAGATCCTGAGGCCCATTGTCGTTACATTTTTGTTCAGTATGCAGTACAAGTCAGAAGTTTGGAAACACCTACTCATTCAAGAGTTTTTATTTATTGATACTATTTTCTACATTATAGTCTAATAGTGAAGACATCAAAACTATGAAATAACATATATGGAATCATGTAGTAACCAAAAAAGTGTTAAACAAATCAAAATAGATTTTAGATTCTTCAAAGTAGCCACCCTTGCGCTGATGACATCTTTGAACACTCTTGGCATTCTCTCAACCAGCTTCACCTAGAAGGCTTTTCCAACAGTCTTGACGGAGTAATTCCCACATATGCTGTGCACTTGTTGGCTGCTTTTCCTTCACTCAGTGGTCCAACTCATCCCAAACCATCTCAATTGGGTTGAGGTCGGGTGATTGTGGAGGTCAGGTCATCTGATGCAGCACTTCTTCACTCTCCTTCTTGGTCAAATAGCCATTACACAGCCTGAAAATGTGTTGGGTTATTGTCCCGTTGAAAAACAAATGATAGTCCCACTAAGCGCAAACCAGATGGGATGGCGTATCGCTGCAGAATGCTGTGGTAGCCATGCTGGTTATGTGTGCCTTGAATTCTAAATAAATCACAGACAGTTTCACGAGCAAAGCACCATCACACCTCCTCCATGCTTCACAGTGGGAACTACACATGCGGAGATCATCCGTTCACCTACTCTGCGTCTCACAAAGACACAGCGGTTGGAACCAAAAATCTCAAATTTGGACTCATCAGACCAAAAGACAGATTTCCACCGGTCTAATGTACATTGCTTGGGCCAAGAAACACGAGCAATCTCTTTTTAAAATTTTAATTTATTTCACCTTTATTTAACCAGGTAGGCCAGTTGAGAACAAGTTCTCATTTACAACTGTAACCTGGCCAAGATAAAGCAAAGCAGTGGGACACAAACAACACAGTTACACATGGGATAAACAAACATACAGTCAATAACACAATAGAAAAATCTATATACAGTGTGTGCAAATGTAGTAAGATCAGAGAGGTAAGGCAATAAATAGGCCATAGTGGCAAAATATTTACAGTTTAGCAATTAAACACTGGAGTGATAGATGTGCAGAAGATGAATGTGCAAGTAGAGATACTGGGGTGCAAAGGAGCAATGAAAGAAATAACAATATGGGGATGAGGTAGTTGGGTGGGCTATTTACAGATGGGCTGTGTACAGGTGCAATGATCGGTAAGCTGCTCTGACAGCTGATGCTAAAAGTTAGTGAGGGAGATATAAGACTCCAGCTGTAGTGATTTTTGCAATTCGTTCCAGTCATCGGCAGCAGAGAACTGGAAGGAAAGGCAGCCAAAGCAGGAGTTGGCTTTGCGGATGACCTGTGAAATATACCTGCTGGAGTGCGTGCTACGGGTGGGTGCTGCTATGGTGACCAGTGAGCTGAGATAAGGCTGAGCTTTACCTAGCAAAGATTTATAGATGACCTGGAGCCAGTGGGTTTGGCGACGAACATGAAGTGAGGGCCAGCCAACAAGAGCATACAGGTCGCAGTGGGGGGTAGTATATGGGGCTTTGGTGACAAAACGGATGGCACTGTGATAGACTACATCCAATTTGCTGAGTAGAGTGTTGGAGGCTATTTTGTAAATGACATCGCCGAAGTCAAGGATCGGTAGGATAGTCAGTTTTACGAGGGTATGTTTGACAGCATGAGTGAAGGATGCTTTGTTGCGAAATAGGAAGCCAAGATTTAATTTTGGATTGGAGATGCTTAATGTGACTCTGGAAGGAGAGTTTACAGTCTAACCAGACACCTAGGTATTTGTAGTTGCCGACATATTCTAAGTAAGAACCGTCCAGAGTAGTGGAGCTAGGCGGCGGGTGCGGGCAGCGATCGGTTGAAGAGCATGCATTTAATTTTACTTGCATTTAAGAGCAGTAGGAGGCCACGGAAGAAGCTTGTTTGGAGGTTTGTTAACACAGTGTCCTAAGAAGGGCCAGAAGTATACAGAATGGTGTCGTCTGCGTAGAGGTGGATCAGAGAATCACCAGCAGCAAGAGCGACATCATTGATGTATACAGAGAAAGGAGTCGGCCCAAAAATTTAACCCTGTGGCACCCCCATAGACTGCCACAGGACCGGACAACAGGCCCTCAGAGTTCAGTGTGTCAAATCCATCTGAGAAGTAGTTGGTGAACCAGGCGAGGCAGTCATTTGAGATACCAAGGCTGTTGAGTCTGCCGATAAGAATGCGGTGATTGACAGAGTCAAAAGCCTTGGCCAGGTTGATGAAGACGGCTGCACAGTAATGTCTCTTATCGATGGCGGTTATGATATCGTTTGGGACCTTTAGCGTGGCTGAGGTGCACCCATGACCAGCTCGGAAACCAGATTGCATAGCGGAGAAGGTACGGTGGGATTCAAAATGGTCGGGGATCTGTTTGTTAACTTGGCTTTCGAAGACTTTAGAAAGGCAGGGTAGGATAGATATATAGGTCTGTAACAGTTTGGGTCTGGAGTGTCTCCCACATTGATGAGAGGGATGACCGCGGCAGCTTTCCAATCTTTAGGGATCTCAGACAATACGAAAGAGAGTTTGAACAGGCTAGTAATAGGGGTTGCAACAATTGCGGCGGATAATTTTAGAAAGAGAGTGTCCAGATTGTCTGTCTAGCCCAGCTGATTTGTAGGGGTCCAGATTTTGCAGCTCTTTTAGAACATCAGCTATCTGGATTTGGGTGAAGGAGAAATGGGGGAAGCTTGGGCAAGTTGCTGTGGGGGGTGCAGAGCTGTTGACCGGGGTAGGGGTAGCCAGGTGGAAAGCATGGCCATCCGTAGAAAAATGCTTATTAAAATTCTCGATTATCGTAGATTTATCGGTGGTGACAGTGTTTCCTAGCCTCAGTGCAGTGGGCAGCTGGGAGGAGGTGCTCTTATTCTCCATGGACTTTAGTGTCCCAGAACTTTTTGGAGTTTGTGCTACAGGATGGTTTCCTTTAGCAAGGGATTGGGAAAGGGGGATACTTAGTAGTGGTTTCTTTGTGGCAATTCGACCATGAAGGCCTGATTCACGCAGTCTCCTGAACAGTTGATGTTAAGAAGTGTCTGTTACTTGAACTCTTTGAAGCATTTATTTGGGCTGCAATTTCTGAGGCTGGTAACTTTAATGAACTTATCCTCTGCAGCAGAGGTAACTCTGGGGGTCTTCCTTTCCTGTGGCGGTCCTCATGAGAGCCAGTTTCATCATAGCGCTTGATGGTTTTTGCGACTGCACTTGAAGAAACCTTCAAAGTTCTTGACATTTTTCAGACTGACTGACCTTCATGTCTTAAAGTAATGATGGAATGTTGTTTCTCTTTGCTTATTTGAGCTGTTCTTGACATAATATGGACTTGGTCTTTTACCAAATAGGGCCATCTTCTGTATACCACTCCTACCTTGTCACAACACAACTGATTGTCTCAAACGCATTAAGAAGGAAAGAAATTCCACAAATTAACTTTTAACAAGGCACACCTGTTAATTTAATTGCATTCCAGGTGACTACCTCATGAAGCTTGTTGAGATAATGCCAAGATTGTGCAAAGCTGTCATCAAGGCAAAGGGTGGCTACTTTGAATAATCTCAAATATAAATATATTTTGATTTTATTAGTTTAACAATTTTTTGGTTACTACATGATTCAATATGTGTTATTTCATAGTTTTGATGTCTTCACTATTATTCTACAATGTAGAAAATAGTAAAAATAAAGAAAAACCCTTGAATGAGTAGGTGTGTCCAAACCTTTGACTGGTACTGTATAACTTTAACCTTTTTCAACAGAAGTCTGTCTAAGTAATGGAACTTCCTTACAGAATTAGCATGCAAGTTATTTAAAAAATGGGATTGAATGTTGTGGTAAGTGTGCTGGCGCATTCAAACAATGTTAAAATGAAAGGTCCTTGCCATTTTAACCAATGTCCATGTAACAGACCATTTACATTTTTGGGGGAAGTGACCACGACCTTTGGGAAAGTAAAACATTAACTGTACTTGCCCGATGGGCAAGTGCTTTTGAGAGCTTAATAGCAACCCCTGCGGTAATATACATTCTCTTCACCACATCAAGCCCACTAATAAACAGCTAGACAGTAGGAGAGCATAGAAAAACGACGGATACAGAAATGCTTTTGGGCAGATTGTGACAGCGAGGCAATATAACCCATTTTCAGTGTGGCCCTCCTTTCGGTGAAGACCAAAATTGTGACATCCCTGCACCTCTTAGAATCAAATCATTGGAGCTATAATGTGTACAGGATGTATTTATGTAAAGTAGTATTTTGTCAAATCAGTTGAGAAGTCCAGGCAGTTCTGCAGAATAGTATGCAGACCGTATGCTTTCTGTTGGCTAGAGATGGGGTTCTCTCTCTGCCCCCCTTGGACCAACAGCTGTTTTCTCACCCCGGGACTGCTCTTTGAGGGAGACAGGACCTGGCTAGAGTTTCCTGGGTCCACTAACATGGCTATTTGCTGCTACCGGCTCCATTTTCACTGGCTGGATTCAGTGTCAGGCCACACTTCGAGTCACCAAGGGAATCTGTAGTGGGCGACAAAGAACCCCAGGTTCAGACAGCCACAGCCCTTCTCCTCCAACAGAGGCTTTTCTCTCTAATTGTAAACAGAGCAGCACAAAAGGCAATATGGAAATTCACTTTGCCTAGACCGAAAGGGAACACTTTGCCTAGACCGAAAGGGAACACTTTTCCTAGACCGAAAGGGAACACTTTGCCAAAGGATATCTAAAATCCCTAATGTGTAATTTGCAGGCTTAGTTGGAGACACACACTGTGCTTTTGAAGCTTAGGTTAACCCCCGCAAAACGTTATATGTTAAACGCACACCACAGAGATGCTCAACTTGATTGGTATTGTGCTGCTGTTCTATGGGAAAATATTAGTGATGGGGGGATCGATACAGTTACATATTGCGACATGTTTTCAGCACTTTTTATTTCCAACTCATTTTCTGTTTTCTCATGCTCTCTCTTGTCCCTCTGCAACAGACATATAGTGAGCAATATGTTTGTAACATCAAATCGCAATACAATCGCAGTATCGCATCGCAATACATATAGAATCGTGAGAATTGCAATACATATCGTATCGGCACCTAAGTATCGTGCTAATATTGTATTGTGAAGTCCCTGGCAATTCCCAGCCCTAGAAACTATGGAGCTCTCGAAAGCACCGAGAAGGGCCTTGTGTCAACAAATTGAAGGAGTTTTAAGCCCTCAAGACATTTCAACATTCTATAGAAAAAGCTTATGCAATTCCTTTCCTTATGGCTTGCCAATGTTTTGCCAACTTTTTCCTCAGGACACATTATTGTTCCACATTATTGGTCCACATTATTATTGTGAGATCCAATCTCCTGATCAAGGCGGAGATCAGTATCTAGAGTGATGAAGTTGCTTCATGAATCATCTCACTCCATTTGGATGGGACATTACTTGAAGGAAGAAATATCCACAACTCTAATGCTCACCAGCGGTTTATTGAGATGGTGTGTCTCAAGAAACCACTAAGGAACATTACAGAGTTTTGGATATTTCTTCTTGAACTGCATATGAATTATTGCTATACAGTACACATGGAAATTCAATCAATTTGTTAACTCTTGAAACCACACAATCCTTAGTTAAGCTAACAATATAATTTCTGCACTATTTCTTCCACTTAGGGGACCCCTTTTTAGTTTAAGGGCACTTTCAGAGGCAAAAGTTTATATATATACTAATCTCTGCTAAAATGCTGGAAGTAGCCTATAGGCCTAACCATACAATCCTATCACTATAGCTTTCAGAGTGCTTGGGGCCCTTGTTCTCTCAGTCGTAGCTTGTGGTATTTAGCAGTAGTCATGGCCTCCCTCGGTTTTTCCTTTGTGAATGGATTCACTAGACTTTGAGGTTGATATGGATAATAATTCCATAGTTTAGTCCCCAGGGACCCAATTATTTAAACACTCCCAACTCTCCTTCTAATAGCTCAATCAAGAACCAGTAAGGAAAAACTAGCAAATTGTTGTCTAATGTTTTACTACAATTAACTTCTCTGAATATTAGGAACGTTATCCCCCATATGAAGGTGTCCATAATATATCACAGGATAAAAAGGAGCTCTGTCAGGACCGGCTTAGTTATGTCATTCAAAGCGTGTGAGTTTTTAAACATATTTTTTTACAAATTTGGGACATATTTTAGATTATTTAATGACCCTCAAAGAACGTACATGCTTTCCTTCCCTTTGGACCCACGGTGGATGGCTGCGCAAATTGGGTCTGACTGCAACAGGATGTCAATCTGTTTCAGCCGTCTGTTTTTGGTTTGCAATATTGAACTTGCTTGATTGCCGTAATGGCATACAAGAACACTTGTGAAGTTGTTTGTACTCCGGAGAGAATTGGCATGTGCCATATACGAGAGCCGTCCTAGTTCGCCACATCTGAGAGCGCTAGCACTGGCTTTGAAATGAAGAGGTCATTTGTTTTGAAAGAAAGTTAGCCATAGCTCCCCCGAAATCACTCCCACAGTCGGCATTGATGTTAAACGCGCAGCCTTTTGAGTCCAAACGCGCTCCTCTTAAAACAGTAATGAATATGAGGAAAAAGATTACCCATCAATACCCATTTTATTCCCTGCCAGAGCAGTTGAGACGCCAACATAAGAAAGTGATCATTGTAAATCATTTGAACAGCTTGAAAATACCTTTTGGTCATTGGAATGACATCAAATAACACTTGATTGGATGATGTGACGAGACGATGGGTAAAATAATATTCAGACACACCTGTTTTTTATTAGGGCAATTTGTAATGTTAAAGTGAAAAACATTGAAGCTGTTAGAAAAATTGCCATCGGTGTGGAGTTATGTAGATCCGTCAATGTTTTGCAGTCATGGTAACATGAATATGACATTCCAAATGGCACCCTATTCCCTTTATAGTGCACTACTTTTGGTAAGGGTCCTTTATGCGCTATAAAAGGAATAGGGTACCACATCGTTTATCGTTTGAATACTTGTTAAATCTCCTTTAAATCCGAGTACTTCAACTGAAACACTGAATTAGGAGAATGTGCTGACAAAAGCACGCATTTCATTGAAGTTGAAGGTAGTTTCGCGAGTGATTGCTAACTAGCGTTAGCGCAATGAATGGGAGTCTGTGGAAGTCTGATCCCATAGACTACCACACAGACTCCCAGTCTTTGCGCTAACGCCAGTTAGCAACTTCAATCAAACTGCACGCAGAGACATCCAATTGCCAAAATCTCGCACTATCCCTATAACGCTCATTGACTTTGAACATGCACATTTTCAACAGTCATATTCTTTTTACCCACCAATGAAGTTGTATGCCTGCCCTGATTCTTAATAGAATAATTGATTTATGAGTCAACAAAAATAGCTGTAATCTTAACTATAGTATAATGACAGCGAGATACGACCAAGTGACAGATAACTTTGCTATTGTCTGGAAAGGGATCATATATAAGCACTACTCCGCTATAGAGGCGCTCTGCTGTCCCAGAGCGCATAGACCTAGGGCAAACCATAGCAAAACATTTTGAAATGCAAAACGAAAATCTGGGTTTCTTAATGGACAGGTCCATCAGCAGTCCCCTCCTCTTTCAGGTTTCTTCAGTTTTGCGCCTAAGGAACACAATTCTGTATGTATATTTATGTTTCTTTCTGCTGTGCCCTTCTCCCAGTGATGCTGCAGCCTTTCGACTACGACCCCAACGAGAAAAGCAAACACAAGTTCATGGTGCAGTCCATGCTGGCTCCCCCCGAAATGACAGACATGGAGGGAGTGGTGAGTGTGTCCCGTCTCCATCCTCTCACTCACTCACTCTCACACACACACATACTTTGAAGAATCTCAAATATAAAATATATTTTGATTTGTTTAACACTTTTTTTGGATATTACATGATTCCATATGTGTTATTTCATAGTTATTCTACAATGTAGAAAATAGTCAAAATAAAGAAAAACCCATCAGTAGGTGTTCTAAAACTTCTGACTGCTAGTGTATATTACCACTAGTATATTACCATACGTATTTATATATTCCTTCTACCAGTCACTTTTCAGCTCTGTTGACATGTATATCCTACTACCAGTCACTTTTTATGTATAAACACACGTCAACCACTCCAGTATCCCTGCACATTGAATAAGGTACTGACACTGATCTGTATATACAACCACTCCAGTACCCCTGCACATTGAATAAGGTACTGACACTGATCTGTATATACAACCACTCCAGTACCCCTGCACATTGAATAAGGTACTGACACTGATCTGTATATACTACCACTCCAGTACCCCTGCACATTGAATAAGGTACTGACACTGATCTGTATATACTACCACTCCAGTACCCCTGCACATTGAATAAGGTACTGACACTGATCTGTATATACTACCACTCCAGTACCCCTGCACATTGAATAAGGTACTGACACTGATCTGTATATACAACCACTCCAGTACCCCTGCACATTGAATAAGGTACTGACACTGATCTGTATATACTACCACTCCAGTACCCCTGCACATTGAATAAGGTACTGACACTGACCTGTATATACAACCACTCCAGTACCCCTGCACATTGAATAAGGTACTGACACTGACCTGTATATACAACCACTCCAGTACCCCTACACATTGAATAAGGTACTGACACTGACCTGTATATACTTGCATTCGCGTGTTTCTTTACCTCACATTGTAGTTTTTTTATATATATATATATTTTTTTTATTATCACTGCATTGTTGTAAAGAGGTCTCAAGGTAAGACTGTCACTGTACTGTTTTACACCTGTTGTATCCTGTGCACGTGGCAAATAAACGTTGGAACTTAAAACATACCTGACATTTATTTGCCGATACAGATATGACTAATATATCATGCATACCTGACAATCACCCCTAGCACACACACACACACACACACACATGCTTTGCGTACCACAAAATCCATAAATCAGTCTAGGCCAAGGGTCACACACCCTGAGGAAGATGACGAGGACAAAGAACCCGGGCTAGGCCCACAGCTTGATTGAGGACCAACAAGCCTTACAAACATTTGTTCCGCTGTCACTGCTTTCTGTTTCTCTCTCTCTCTCTTTCTGTTTCTCTCTCTTTCTGTTTCTCTCTCTTTCTGTTTCTCTCTCTTTCTGTTTCTCTCTATTTCTGTTTCTCTCGCTTTCTGTTTCTCTCTCTTTCTACTTCTCTCTCGGTCTCGTTTGCGTGCGGAAGTAGGCCTAAGTGATCTCTTGTGTGCTTTCCCTGCAGTGACAGGACTCTTGAGAATTTGGTTTGCTATTACAATTGAGACACACACACAGGAACACACACTTAGGATAGGTGAGAAATAGGTTTGGGTGGTATACCGCTTTCTGGGGTATTTTAAAATACCCACGGGATGATTTTCAATACCTTTAAAACTAATTTCAGTTTTTTATTTAATTGTCATATTTATTTAGATTTTGTAAGTAAATATCTGCAGTCAACTTGGGCACTCGGTTATGAAATAAAGCAGATCGCGTTCTTCAATTTATGTGTTCGATTATTTTTCATTATGAAGCTTACCAGTAGTTCCCTGAAACAGCTGAGCCATCACGCTGTTTGTTTACAAGCGCACAACGACGAGAGACCCGAGCCTCGTGAGCAGGGTTGGGGATCAATTCCATTTCAGTTCCTGTCAATTCAGGAAGTAAACCAAATTCCAATTCCAGATTTTCCTAATTGAAAGGCATTGGAATTAAAGTTTGGAATTCATTGTACTTCCTGAATTGACTGGAATTTAAATGGACTTGACCCCATCCTGTTCGTGAGCCACTCTCACTGTTGTGCAGCATGCAATGATCTGGTAACACTTCACAACTAAATATTTTCCAGACAGATATCTTAACTATTAAGTTAACTGTGTCTAAATTGCAGTTGTGCATTTGGTCTGCTAACTTAGTAGCTAGTTATCCAAGTGGTAAGCTTTGTGCAAAATCAAGCTTTTCTTGATAACGGCAGAGAATTCCAACCTGGATCAAGATCCTTTCTGTGTAAGATTAGTTTTGTGCAGAAAACTGTGAGTAGCCTTTTTTTTGTTACATGTATAAGTTTATGAGCTGGGATGTATGTCCTGTATAAAATGTTTGCATGTGCTCATTAGCAATTCGCTAACAATCCCCAGTGTAATTCGTATATGTACACGTTAGCATTGCTAACCTTCGGATTACAGAGACTCAGTGGGGTCTTTTGCGTTTTTTAAAATAGCAACCTCATGTTCAGTGCCTGTAATACCGCATACTCCGGGATGACACAAGGACAGTATGAAAATATGGATACCGCCCAAACCTAGTGAAAAACAAAACACTGCCGAGTCTGAAGCCTCTTGATTGTGACAGAACAGAAAGGTTTGATTGACACTTCACACAAGTGGAGGAGGAAGACAATGGGGGAACAAATCTCACTGCCGGTAAACCACTGTCCAGTTTGCTTTCCCCGGTCTTGGGCTGACAATTGTTGGCTGTTGTCTCTCCCTCTCTCTCTGCAGTGGAAGGAGGCAAAGCCAGAGGAGCTGATGGACTCCAAACTGAGGTGTGTCTTTGAGCTGCCGGCGGAGAACGAGAAAACGGTGGGTTCATAGTCTCTCTCTTATTACTTTTCTCTTGCAATATTTATATAGTTGCCTCCCCAAAAAATTGACAGCCTACTATAAAATACATAATTCAAGTACTGAGCCATATTGTATGCTCAAATAAATGGGGAATTTATGTTATTTTATACTAATACAATTTGTCAGAGAAATCGATTTTGTTAAACAAGTCATATTTTTTTTCTCTCAAAAAGGTAGGGGTCAAAATTATTGACACTACTGTTTTCAATACTTCAACCTTTGCGAGGATAACAGCACTGAGCGTTTTTCTGAAATGTTTTATTAGTTGTAGAACACATTGGGAGGGATCTGGACCATTCCAGATCCTCTGTGCTTATGGACTGCCCTCCAATACATAACTACAGGGGGGTTTGTGACCAACTTTTTATTTTGTTTTCAGAAGAGGGGTCATTGGTACAGGTGTAACATTCAAAGTCATAATCATTCAGATATGTTCATAATTCAGTCACACAACAACAACAGAAACACTCAGAGAAATGCATACTAAGATAACCCTAACACATTCTCCCCCTCAGTCTCCTTCCACCCGGAAACCATGTTTCCCACCCCGCCTAGCCGACCTCACCGACCCGAAGAAAGCATGCCTGCCACCCATCCCACCCAGCATCTGAGGTTGCTTGTCAGTCCCCCCTCCCACCCATCCATCTCCTGAGACTCCCCCCATAACATCCAGAGATTCTAATAGTAATTGTATCCACTGGTTAAATGGGAGAGAGAGTGAGAACCAATATTTTGTCAGTAATAATTTTGAAATTAATTTTGTAACTTTGTCCCAGAATCATTTAACTGCATGGCACTCCCACATCATATGAAGGAATGTGCCTAACTGATTTAGGGGACATAGTAAACAGTCGGGAAATGGGGGCTAATTTCAGCGTAAAATATTTAATTGCCGTTAAATACAGTCTGTGAACAAACTTAACATGTAAAGTACCAGTAAAAAGTTTGGACTATGTTGTAGAATAATAGTGAAGACATCAAAACTATGAAATAACACAAATGGAATCATGTAGTAACCTAAAAAGTGTTAAATCAAAATATATTTTAGAAGTAGCCACCCTTTGCCCTGATGACAGCATTGCACACTCTTGCCATTCTCTCAACCAGCTTTTTTTCACTGCATATTTACCATCTTCTGTCATCCTCCCTCTTCCTTGTTTTTCTCACACACACGTATTTTTCTTGCCCTGTCGCTCCGCCTCATCCGTTACACGTCTCTAAAACTCTAGAGAAAATCCCTGTAGAGAAAACCCCTGTCATCAGGAGTAGAGGCAGAGCTCCCCTTGTCTTGCCATAACCCCAGCCATAACCCCAGCCTTAGCCCCAGTCTTAGCCATAACCCCAGCCTTAGACATAGCCCCAGCCATAGCCCCAGCCATAACCCCAGCCATAACCCCAGCCATAGCCCCAGCCATAGCCCCAGCCATAACCCCAGCCATAGCCCCAGCCATAGCCCCAGCCATAACCCCAGCCCCAGCCATAACCCCAGCCTTAGACATAGCCCCAGCCATAACCCCAGCCATAACCCCAGCCATAACCCCAGCCATAACCCCAGCCATAACCCCAGCCATAGCCCCAGCCATAGCCCCAGCCATAACCCCAGCCATAGCCCCAGCCATAGCCCCAGCCATAGCCCCAGCCATAGCCCCAGCCATAGCCCCAGCCATAGCCCCAGCCATAACCCCAGCCAAAGCCCCAACCATAGCCCCAACCATAACCATAGTTCCCTGGGCCACACTCTCACTTTTCACACAGTTTATTATTGTTGTGATTACTCTGCAAAGCACACACAGATGGTAGAAGATCACTTCCCCCGGGATGAGCATAAAATATGAGCCCCATAAACAAAGCCACAGGGAAATTGGGCCGTTGTTGTTTTTGTTAATTATGATCAGCGAGATACATGGCTGGAAGCAACAGCATCGTCGTGCCACGTAGTTGGGAGTGAAAATGGAAACCAGCTTTTGCGTCTCTTTTTGGAAGTATTGGGATTGGGGGAGTGTGTGTGTGTGTGTGTGTGTTTGAGTGCACGCGCCTGCCTCTCTCTTAGTGTACGACATGACTGCAATCACTACCAGCCAGGCCTGCAGCAGAACAAGTTACCAACATTCACTTTCTCCATATTGATTCCCTATTGTGACATTACATTTGAGGTATGTTTCTGCATATGTACCAAGATGTTGAAATAAACCTAAGCCCTCTCTCCCTCTTCCCGCCCCTTCACCCACAGCACCAGGACCCGGATGCCAACAAGATGATGTCGTCCAACCTGCTCAAGTCAGAGTCCTCCACACTGTCCATGAAGTCCATGAGCTCCACCCTGGACGACGGCGAGGTCAAGAAGGTCATGGAGGAGTGTAAGAGGTTGCAGACGGAGGCACAGCGGCTACGGGAAGAGAACAAGCAGATCAGGGTGAGAACCAAGGAGATGTCTGGGATTCAATCAATGGCTATACACTGAGTGGACAAAACATTAAGAACACCTGCTCTTTCCATGGCATAGCCTGACCAGGTGAAAACTATAATCCCTTGTTGATGTCACTTGTTAAATCCACTTCAATAGTGTAGATGAAAGGGAGGAGACAGGTTAAATAAGGATTTTTAAGCCTTGAGACTATTGAGACATGGATTACACGACTATTGAGACGTGTGATGTGCGCCATTCAGAGGGAGAATGGGCAAGACAAAAGATTGAAGTGCCTTTGAACGGGGTATGGTAGTACAGTAGGGGCCAGGCGTACCGTTTTGTGTCAAGAACTGCAACGCTGCTGGGTTTTTCACGCTCAACAGTTTCCCTGTGTGTATCAAGAATGGTTCACCACCCAAAGGATATTCATTATCCAGCCAACTTAACACAACTGTGGGAAGCATTGGAGTCAACATGGGCCAACATCCCTGTGGAATGCTTTCAACACCTTGTAGTGTCCATATCTTGACGATTTGAGGCTGTTCTGAAGGCAAAAGGGAGTGCAACTGAAGGTGTTCCTTATGTTTTGTACACTCAGTGTAAATCATTAATTTTAAATTCAAAAAATGGATGTAGCAGCCCCAGATTTCCCCTTTTAAAGGGGAAAGACGATGAATCAGACTCAGGAGCAGCACGCCACCCGCTGGCCTGCCACCTCCCCTTTAAGTAGTGCCAGAGGCGGAATTGCTTTTGGCCACTCCCGTCCCAGGCTCCAGATTACACTAACAGAGCCCCCCCCACCCGCTGTTGGGAAATGAAGTGTGTTAAAAGCTGGCGCCTGGTGGAGTCCTGGGGGGGTTTAGATGATTTACACATCCCCTTTGAATGAATTGACGACATTACCTATATTTGACTGAGTGGACGACATTACCTATCTTTGACTGAGTGGACGACATTACCTATCTTTGAATGAATGGACGACATTACCTATCTTTGACTGAGTGGACGACATTACCTATCTTTGAATGAATGGAAGACATTACCTATCTTTGACTGAGGGATGTAGATAATACTGATGGTAATTTTCCCCCCTCTTTCTCTCTCTTTCTCCTCTCTCCATATCTATCCCTCTCCCCTCTCTATCCCCCTCTTTCTCTCTTTCTCTCTGTCTCCATATCTATCTCTTCACCCTCTCTCTGTTCCTATTTCATCTTTCTCCTTCTCTCCCTCTCTTTTGGTTTCACCACCCCCTCCAGGAAGACGATGGCCTGCGGATGAGGAAGAGCAACGTGTTGTCCTCCTCCCAGCACTCCTCCCACTCCATGGTGAAGGAGGAGGGGCTGAGCCTGCGCACGGTGGCCCTCATCGTGCTCTTCTTCGTGGTCGGAGTCATCATCGGCAAGTTGGTCTTGTAAGAGCAAGCGGCGAGCGAGAGACGGCCAACCGCATGCTTTCAGGGGATTGAAACAAACGGATTTGGGATTTTTTTTAAATTCAGAAATGCCATATCAATGGGGTAGTTTTGAATCGTTCATTTATGTACAAATAAAAAAATATACAAATCAAAAATTCATGTTATGAACAAACCAACGAGAGAAAAAACAACAACAACTTGTTTCAAGATCTCTTTAATCATAACATAATCATTCTGGCCTACGCCACAGATACAGTAGGAGCAGTAGGAGGGGGTAAAATGCAGATCATTGATAGTCATTGAAGCAAAGGATTTTCTAAACACCGTGGGGGGGGGGGGGGGGGGCTTGCGATTGAGTCAGTTTGCGTTGTGTGAATGAATGTTTTCACGGATTGTAATTTCTTTTCGCAAGTGGCCAGAGGCCGTGGGCATACTCTGTGTAAAGAATCCATAGTAACCCTGGAGTAAAGTAATGCCAGGTGGGCAGCACTCTGTGTAAAGAATCCATAGTAACCCTGGGGTAAAGTAATGCCAGGTGGGCAGCACTCTGTGTAAAGAATCCATAGTAACCCTGGAGTAAAGTCATGCCAGGTGGGCAGCACTCTTTTTATCTCACCTCCTTTACAACATAATTGACAGAGAGGCTTCAGGAAGTAGATGGGGTTATGCACAGGGCTACTGTCAACCAAACTGACTCTTCCAATCAGAGGCCTTGTATAGACCGTCTCCTCTGTGATTGGGGAACATCCTTAATCGACCCCCCTCCGTCTCCCCATTCTATGTTTTTGCAAGCTAGAATATTTTCCCCCCTCACCTTTTGATCATAAATACCTAAGTTGGCAGTATATTCTTGATTGCATGCATCCACTAAAGAGCATTGCATTTTTTGGGACATTTTAAATTAACTTTAATTGCTTTCATCATTGTCATGTTTCTTTTCAGCCTTAGGTTTTCTCAACTCAATCTTCAGATTTTTTTTCCCCCTTTCATTTTATTTTATTTTTTCATTTTTGTGATTAAGTTTTTTTGGTTTTTAGGGTTTGAGGTATTATTAAAAAATGTATGCAGCTAAATGAACTCCGGATGGGTTGGGACTGAGTCACTGAATAAACTACTTACCTTGTGACTGTTATTAGCAAGTTACTCTGGAAGGAAAGAAGGGAGAGAGGGAATGAGGGAAGGTACATGTAGAAATGAGTTTTGCTGAGGTTTACCTCAACAATAATACTGCTGTCGGTATTGTCTGTTTTCTTTTTTCTTCTCCAAGCCGTACATTTGTTGATCTGTCAGGCAGAACTGTCATTTAAATGGTTTATGCTGTCCGTTCACTATGCTGTGACTGTCCACGTAACTCTTAAAGAACCTTTCTCCAACTGTATGGTCATGGTCATTGGCTTCATTCACCCCACTACGGTCAGCATCGATAGGTTTGGATCTTTGTCTGTTTGTTTCACCGTTATAGCCATCACTGCCCTCATGTTCATTTTAATGCACTATATTCTCAATAATGTTTTTTCCCAGTATCTATCAATGTAACTGTTTTGTTAGTTGACGTGTCTCTGCATTTAACTCACAAGAAAACTAAAACATACTAAACTATATCCTGAAGGGACCATTCTGCCTTTTGTGTTTGTCCCTACTGTTTTTGATTGCTTTGTCCTTAATGGGATTCATGTCAAAAATGCAATACACTCAATTTCTTTCATCTCACTGTCGCAGATTATGGATTATTACTTGCCGATGGAAGTATGGATTTGAGGAAAGAGCGAGGGAGAGCGTAACCTACTGTATCTACGTGTGACTGAGCGTAACCTACTGTATCTACGTGTGACTGAGAGTAACCTACTGTATCTACGTGTGACTGAGCGTAACCTACTGTATCTACGTGTGACTGATCGTAACCTACTGTATCTACGTGTGACTGAGAGTAACCTACTGTATCTACGTGTGACTAAGAGTAACCTACTGTATCTACGTGTGACTGAGAGTAACCTACTGTATCTACATGTGACTGAGCGTAACCTACTGTATCGACGTGTGACTGAGCGTAACCTACTGTATCTACGTGTGACTGAGAGTAACCTACTGTATCGACGTGTGACTGAGCGTAAACTACTGTATCGACGTGTGACTGAGCGTAACCTACTGTATCTATGTGTGACTGAGCGTAACCTACTGTATCTATGTGTGACTGAGAGTAACCTACTGTATCTACATGTGACTGAGCGTAACCTACTGTATCTACGTGTGACTGAGAGTAACCTACTGTATCTACATGTGACTGAGCGTAAACTACTGTATCGACGTGTGACTGAGCGTAAACTACTGTATCGACGTGTGACTGAGCGTAAACTACTGTATCGACGTGTGACTGAGCGTAAACTACTGTATCGACGTGTGACTGAGCGTAAACTACTGTATCGACGTGTGACTGAGCGTAAACTACTGTATCTATGTGTGACTGAGAGTAACCTACTGTATCTACATGTGACTGAGCGTAAACTACTGTATCGACGTGTGACTGAGCGTAAACTACTGTATCGACGTGTGACTGAGCGTAAACTACTGTATCGACGTGTGACTGAGCGTAAACTACTGTATCGACGTGTGACTGAGCGTAAACTACTGTATCGACGTGTGACTGAGCGTAAACTACTGTATCGACGTGTGACTGAGCGTAAACTACTGTATCGACGTGTGACTGAGCGTAAACTACTGTATCGACGTGTGACTGAGCGTAAACTACTGTATCGACGTGTGACTGAGCGTAAACTACTGTATCGACGTGTGACTGAGAGTAACCTACTGTATCGACGTGTGACTGAGCGTAAACTACTGTATCTACTTGTGACTGAGCGTAAACTACTGTATCGACGTGTGACTGAGCGTAAACTACTGTATCGACGTGTGACTGAGCGTAAACTACTGTATCTACTTGTGCGTGAAGCATAATTCTGCTTAGAGGGAGGGCAGAACAGGTCTGAGCTGAGCTACACTGTCCCAATGGTTGTGAAAACACTCAAATTGACCTGTCTACCATCGTGATCCATGTAAGCAGTCGGCAACTGTTTTGTATGTATATAAATAAGTCTAAGACAAATTCCTATTCCTAGTCATGTAGTCAGTCTATGGTGTTAAACCTTGATGGACTATGTAGCGTCTTAATAAATTAAATGAATAAAGACCCTACCTAATTCTGTGTGAAGTAATTTCCTCTGTGTTCAACATACCGGTCCGGTAAACAATTACATTTTTCATCCTCTGGCTGAGGAAGCTGTAAAAAGCTCATCACAGTGTCCAAGCTCATTACCGTGTCCGAGGGAAGAGGGACTTAGTTGGATGTCGCTACTTTAGATTAAATATTGGAGAGGGAAATGTCAGCATCTGAAATTAGCATTCCCCTCACAGCCAATACATCTCCACTGACATCTGCTGCTACATTAGCTATAGATGGTATGCTTTATTTGGCTGTGGTTCTTGCAATGTTTGTTTTTTTTACGTTGAAAACGATGTTTCCTTCTGGTAATTGGCTTTCAATGTGTGGTGGTGTTAAATGAGAAGTTGTTTTATTCATGTTATTGTATCTTTAACACCCTGTAAACGTTCTGTCAGCACTTCAGGTTTTGGTGTGACCTCCTGAGGTGCACCTGAAGTCAGTAGGAACTGTGGTGTTTAAATTGGTGGGGCCTAGATACTGTACATCTAGAGACACTGTTGTGGAAATGACCCCATATTCATTTACATTTTTCGATTCAGCTTGGGAATTGTCATTTCCAAGAAAAATAGCGGTGGAATGTTCTCAAAACTGTGATAAGGATAATCGACCCTATTCGACGCACCTGAAAACGGGTCAACTCAGAAATACCCTATGCATTGACACCGTGTGTTGACGTGTGCCAATTTTCCATCGGGAATGTTTATATACACTTAAGGAGGAATTTACACCAGAAGACTTGTCATAAAGATTTATGAGGAAATGGATGGTTTCCAATAATTCTCTTCACAGACGTTACAGACCTATAGTCTGGTGGATGAAACACTACAGATGTTTTTTACTCCACAGTGACCACAGGAAAACCACATTAGATGTTTGAGTTTTGGCCCTTGACTGGATTGGTTCCAATTGTGCCTGTAGTGTACATACAAGGCCTTCAGAAAGTATTCATACCCCTTGACTTATTCCACATTTTGTTGTGTTACAGACTAAATTCACAATAGAGTCAATATATTTTTTATCTCTCACCCATCTACACACAATACCCCATATTGACAAAGTCAAAACAAGGTTTGGGAATTTTTTTAGCAAATGTATTGAAAATGAAATGGAGAAATATCTAATTTACATAAGTATTTACACCCCTTTGCTATGACACTCCAAATTGAGCTCAGGTGTTTCCAATTTCCTTTGATCATCCTTGATGTTGCTACAACGTGATTGGAGTCCACCTGTGGCTAATTAAATTATTTGGACATGATTTAGAAAGAAACACACCTGTCTATATAAGGTCCCACAGTTGGTGTGCATGTTAGAGCAGAAACTATACCATGAAGTCCAATCTGTAGATTGCTGAGAATTGTGATGAGGCATATATCTGGGGATGGTTATAACATTTTTTCTAGAGTGTGGAAATTGTAAAAATATGGAACTACCGAGACTCTACCTAGAGCTTGCGTCCGACCAAATTGAGCAACTGGGAAAGAAGGATAATGGTCAGGGAGGTGACCAAGAACCCAATGACCACTCTGACAGGACTTCCTTGGCCGAGAACCTGCCTGATGGACAACAGTCTCTACAGCACTTCACCAATCTGGGTTTTATGGTAGAGTGGCCAGACAGTGGACACTCCTGAGAAAAAGGTACATGACAGCACGCCTGGAGTTTGCAAAAAGGCACGTGGACGATTCGGAGCATAAGGCAAAAGACTGGTCTGATAAGACAAAAGGGTAGCTCTTTGGCCTAAATGCAAAGCGCCATGTCTGTAGGAAACCAGGTGCAGCTCATCACCCATCTAACAATCCCTACCGTGAAGCATGGTGGTGGCAGCATCATCATGCTATGGGGATGCTTTTCAGCAGCGGGAACTGGGAGATAAGTAAAGATAGAGGGACCAATGAATGGAACCAAAAATAGGCAAATCCTTGATGAGAACCTGCTTCAAAGTGTAAATAACCTTAAACTGTGGTGACAATTTACCTTCCTACAGGACAATGACCCCAACCATACATCCAAAGCAATGCTGGAATGGCTTCAGAATAAGAATGTGAAAGCCTTTGAGTGGCCTGGGCAAAGCCCAGACTTGAATCCAATTGAAAATCTGTGGAAGGACTTGAAGATTGCTGTTCACCACCACTCCCCATCTAATTTAATCTACAGGGAAGAACGGAAGAAAATCCCCAAAGCAAAGCTGATACAGACGTACCCAAGACAACACAAAGCTGTAATCGCTGCCAAAGGTGCTTCCATAAAGCATTGATTCGGGTATTTTAATATTTATGCAAATTAGATCTTTCTGTATTTAATTTTAAATTTATGTGCAAACATTTCTAAAAACATGTTTTCACTTTGTCATTATGGGGTATTGGCGAAAAAATAAATATTGAATCAAATTTGAATTCAGGCTGTAACACAACAACATGTGTAATAAGTCAAGGGGTGTGACTGAAGACACTGTAGCTATTTGAATGCTGGCAGACTCTGACAAAGTGAGTCCCAGAAGGTGCCGGTCTATGGCTACATTGCCTTTTAGGCCTGAATTAATTCAATCCTAAATTAGGTTGTGCTGATGTTTGAACCCATATCAGCAAATGTCACTCTACGTAGCTAGCTGACTCAATTTATATTCAAATCAATGTCTGTCACAGGAGAGATTGTGCAGATGTAACTGTCCTCCTAGAAACAGAATCCGCTGTAGGATGAGACATTGTGAAGGTTTCACAGGTCAGGACTGTGGTCACTTGTGCTCCAGTTTAAATGTTTTCCTCCCCCTTTTGATTGAGGGTTGTGACTTTAATCCAACAACTGTCAAGTCAAATCAAATTTGATTGGTCACATACACGTGTTTAGCAGATGTTATTGCGGGTGTAGCGAAATGCTTGTGCTTCTAGCTCCGACAGTGCAGTAATATCTAACAATTACACAACATATACCCAACACACATAAATCTAGTAAAGAAATGGAATTAAGAATATAAAAATATATGGATGAGCAATGTCAGAGCGGCATAGAATAAGATACAGTAGAATAGTATAGGATGCAGTATATACATATGAGATGGGTAATGCAAGATATGTAAACATTATTAAAGTGACTAGTGTTCCATTTATTAAAGTGGCCAGTGATTTCAAGTCTTAATATAGGCAGCAGCCTCTAATGTGCTAGTGTCTAGCTCAATCACCTCTTTATTTTAATGAATCTGGTACTCATTGAGGTTTTTTCAATAAAACTGAGGTCTGGCTGCGTTTCCAAGTTAAAAAACATATAAAACATTAACTGTCCAAGTGCACTACATTAAACTATGCATCAAGCACACGTATTCACCATCAAATAGGCTTCTTGGTGTTAACTGTATGTCATAATTAGTATTGGCAATGTGCGGACCATTGTCTGTAACTTGTTCAAGTACATGGGGAAAATAACCTTCCTGCTTCTAACAGTTTGAGCAACAAGTAAACCACCGTATGTTTAGATTTTATTTGTTGTCCTTTGCAGACATACAGTGGGGCAAAAGAGTATTTAGTCAGCCACCAATTGTGCAAGTTCTCCCACTTAAAAAGATGAGAGAGGCCTGTAATTTTCATCATAGGTACAGTTCAACTGTGACAGACAAAATGAGAAAAAAGAATCCAGAAAATCACATTGTAGGATTTTTTATGAATTTATATGCAAATTATGGTGGAAAATAAGTATTTGGTCACCTACAAACAAGCAAGATTTCTGGCTCTCACAGACCTGTAACTTCTTCTTTAAGAGGCTCCTCTGTCCTCCACTCGTTACCTGTATTAATGGCACCTGTTTGAACTTGTTATCAGTATAAAAGACACCTGTCCACAACCTCAAACAGTCACACTCCAAACTCCACTATGGCCAAGACCAAAGAGCTGTCAAAGGACACCAGAAACAAAATTGTAGACCTGCACCAGGCTGGGAAGACTGAATCTGCAATAGGTAAGCAGCTTGGTTTGAAGAAATCAACTGTGGGAGCAATTATTAGGAAATGGAAGACATACAAGACCACTGATAATCTCCCTCGATCTGGGGCTCCACGCAAGATCCCACCCCGTGGGGTCAAAATGATCACAAGAATGGTGAGCAAAAATCCCAGAACCACACGGGGGGACCTAGTGAATGACCTGCAGAGAGCTGGGACCAAAGTAACAAAGCCTACCATCAGCAAGGGCATTGAAGATGAAACGTGGCTGGGTCTTTCAGCATGACAATGATCCCAAACACACCGCCCGGGCAACGAAGGAGTGGCATCGTAAGAAGCATTTCAAGGTCCTGGAGTGGCCTAGCCAGTCTCCAGATCTCAACCCCATAGAAAATCTTTGGAGGGAGTTGAAAGTCCGTGTTGCCCAGCAACAGCCCCAAAACATCACTGCTCTAGAGGAGATCTGCATGGAGGAATGGGCCAAAATACCAGCAACAGTGTGTGAAAACCTTGTGAAGACTTACAGAAAACGTTTGACCTCTGTCATTGCCAACAAAGGGTATATAACAAAGTATTGAGATAAACTTTTGTTATTGACCAAATACTTATTTTCCACCATAATTTGCAAATAAATTCATTAAAAATCCTACAATGTGATTTTCTGGATTTTTTCCCTCATTTTGTCTGTCATAGTTGAAGTGTACCTATGATGAAAATTACAGGCCTCTCTCATATTTTTAAGTGGGAGAACTTGCACAATTGGTGGCTGACTAAATACTTTTTTGCCCCACTGTAAGTGTAACCCTGAACATTTTTAATGGCCCTCAAGGCATAAATATTTGTCTGACGAGGAAGCCGATTGCATGCAACCCATTTCAACCTGTAAATATGCAAAGACCATGTTACAATTTTGATACATGGGACCATTACTGTCTAAATAGGATTTGGAAGCAGGAGTATGCCAGATCTTTTGGAGTCATGACAACTAGCACTCATTGCGTCTTTTTTTTTGGGGGGGGGGGGACAATAACTGCTGAAGCTTTTCCAGAAACATTGTGATGGCTCTTCGATGCACATGTTGTGATATAGAGCATTGCCAATAGAAACAGTAGCTGTTTTAGGGTACCTTCAATCCACAAAGGTATATTTTGTTTCTCAGTGGGAGACAACATAACTGGCTGTTGACTAGTGGGACCTAATAGGTTCGTTCAAAGTAACTTAATGAGGATTTCTCCATTTTTCCAGATTAACATTAGGTCATGATATACAGGCCCTTGTTCCTGGCAGCTGATGAGGCAACAGTACAGTACCCATAATGCAGCAGATCTGTGGTCGTACACAGCACTTTAATTGTTTCGACAAGGAAAGGAGTTAACATTTTATAATAGCGATGCATTCTCAGAGCCAGAGAAGCTAAAATACAGCTGATGTTTTTAGCTCATATACGCACAGAAATAATGGGATTTTCTTAACAGCTTGAAATGAGAGCAAAAGTGTGAGAGGAAGTTTATCGAAGTCATGGGTGCAAACAGTGATGTAAAGTTTTTCACCAGTTTGGCTTTGTGGCGAGGGTTAATGTGTGGGCTCTGCTGCGTATAAAGGGGTAAAGGCGGCCATCCATATCCATATGATGAGGTGAGATGCTCCAAAAAAAATGTAGGCACGTTGGCCCTTGTTGTCCATTTTCTCTGTAGTCTACAGTCGTGGCATCCTGACTGATGGCAGCTCATTCTTGCATAATCAATGCTTGGAGTTTGTCAGAATTTGTGGGTTTTTGTTTGTCCACCCACCTCTTGAGGATTGACCACAAGTTCTCAATGGGATTAAGGTCTGGGGAGTTTCCTGGCCATGGACCCAAAATATTGATGTTTTGTTCCGCAAGCCACTTAGCTATCACTTTTGCCTTATGGCAAGGTGCTTCATCGTGCTGGTAAAGGCATTGTTCGTCACCAAACTGTTCCTGGATGGTTGGGAGAAGTTGTTCTCGGAGGATGTGTTGGCACCATTCTTTATTCATGGCTGTGTTCTTAGGCAAAAGTGTGAGGGAGCCCACTCCCTTGGCTGAGAAGCAACCCCACACATGAATAGTCTCAGGATGCTTTACTGTTGGCATGACACAGGACTGATGGTAGCGCTCACCTTGTCTTCTCCGGACAAGCTTTTTTCCGGATGCCCCAAACAATCGGAAAGGGGATTCATCAGAGAAAATGACTTTACTCCAGTCCTCAGCAGTCCAATCCCTGTACCTTTTGCAGAATATCAGTCTGTCCCTGATGTTTTTCCTGGAGAGAAGTGGCTTCTTTGCTGCCCTTCTTGACACCAGGCCATCCTCCAAAAGCCTTCGCCTCACTGTGCGTGCAGATGCACTCACACCTGCCTGCTGCCATTCCTGAGCAAGCTCTGTACTGGTGGTGCCCCGATCCCGCAGCTGAATCAACTTTAGGAGACGGTCCTGGCGCTTGCTGGACGTTCTTGGGCGCCCTGAAGCATTCTTCACAACAATTGAACCGCTCTCCTTGAAGTTCTTGATGATCCGATAAATGGTTGATTTAGGTGTAATCTTACTGGCAGCAATATCCTTGCCTGTGAAGCCCTTTTTGTGCAAAGCAATGATGACAGCACGTGTTTCCTTGCAGGTAACCATGTTTGACAGAGGAAGAACAATGATTCCAAGCACCATCCTCCTTTTGAAGCTTCCAGTCTGTTATTCGACCTCAATCAGCATGACAGTGTGATCTCCAGCCTTGTCCTCGTCAACACTCACACCTGTGTTAACGAGAGAATCACTGACATGATGTCAGCTGGTCCTTTTGTGGCAGGGCTGAAATGCAGTGGAAATGTTTTTTGGGGATTCAGTTCATTTGCATGGCAAAGAGGGACTTTGCAATGAATTGCAATTCATCAGATCACTCTTCATAACATTCTGGAGTATATGCAAATTGCCATCATACAAACTGAGGCAGCAGACTTTGTGAAAATTAATATTTGTGTCATTCTCAAAACTTTTGGCCAAGACTGTACATTCTAAAGACTGGATCAAGTGTTCTCTCACAGGGCATTAGTAAAACAAACCCACCGAAATGTCTGAGGTTTGGAAACCCTGTTTCGCTGAAAGGAAACCTTTCTCAGCATGTTTGGCTTGCCATCTTTCTACTTATTTTACGGAGCATTCTTTTCCTGCAGGAAGTGTGACACTTTTCGGAGACCCCACTTCAGAATCCAGACTTTCCCACAGTTGGTGAAGCTGTCCAGATAATTGGTTGTCTGAGCACATATTTAGATTAGCATTGTGCATCAGGTACAATGGCACTACAATGGTTCTGGTTCTGATTTTGCTAACAGAACTCACTGGCTAAACGTTCGTCCAAAGTCAACTGCTCAACGAACAGCCCATTCAATTAACTCCCCAGCCAAGTTGGCACACAACGACGCATGTCCCTGGAAAAAGTTGCTTTCACCAAATAGGGAGCAGTTAAAAGCACTTTTATAATTTATTTTTAACGGATGCCTTTAACGAGCCACTGGCTTGATTGCAAACAGGTTAGCCCGTAATTCGCCCTTGCCTGACGCTCAGCTTTTATGGCGCGCAACAGAAACCGCAAACAGACTATAAAAAGCGGTCGTTCCCCGGCCTTCCTCAGTCATCACCACCCTCCTCCTAGCCATCCTGGAACATAACCATGGTGGATCCATGTGTTGTTATTGGCCCAGTTGTGGAACATGGATTTAGGAGGCTTTAGAGTCCATTAAATGACAATCCTGTACATTAGTGTTCTGATAAATGCCAGTCATCTTCCGTCTTTTTTTCTCTCCCTCTTGGTTTTTCGTTAGATTTTCAATCCAAGCCTGGAGTACACTTGCTCAAACCCGAAAGATGACCTCATGGGTCTAGCAGCCACCATCACTATTATGAGAGGAGTTAATCTGAACAGTATGTTGCCTTTGAAAGTGACTCATATGGATCTTCTCCTCTTGAGCTTTTTCTGACTGCACCACCGGAGCCAGCTACAATCTTTCGTCCGTTCTTTCACAGAACAACCGCAGTCTTTTCCTATTTTATTACGCCAATGCAGACTTAAAAATAATAGAAATGGTCAACTACCAATCCAAAATGATCATCATCACTGTAACATGCTGACCAGATTGCTCGCGTGCACGTGGTCTGCGGTTCTGAGGCCAGTTGGGCATACTGCCATATTCTCTAAAATGACATTGGAGGCGGCTTACGGTAGAGAAATGAATATTAAATTCTCTGGCAACTGCTCTGATGGACATTCCTTCAGTCAGCATGCCAATTGCACGCTCCCTCAAAACATGAGACATCTGTGGCATTGTGTTGTGTGACAAAACTGCACATTTTACAGTGGCCTTTTATAGGTGTACCTGTGTAATGATCATGCTTTTTAATCAGCTTCTTGATATGTCGAACCTGTCAGAGAGATGGATTATATTGGCAAAGGAGAAATGCTCACTAACAGGGATCTAAAGAAATTTGTGCACAACATTTGAGTGAAATAAACCTTTTGTGCGTATGGAAAATTTCTGGTACGTTTTATTTCAGCTCATGAAACAAGGGACCAACACTTTACATGTTGTGTTTATATTTTTGTTCAGTATAAGTCATCATACATTTGTAATGCTTATAATTGTTTATAAAGTTTTACAAATAATGAAATACTTTATTGTTTATACATGATTTATTGTTAATTCATGACAGTTATTATAGTGTTACCCAAGTTTCCTGTCTATTACAAATGATCTTCTAGCTAAAAAAGTATCTACAATATTTCAAAATCGCAATAATTGTCATTTTGCTGAGTAGGGTAAATTGTGTTATAGGCTGGCTTAACTGTGAGCATTCTAATCAAATGCATCCAACCAGATATTACTCTGTGTTTTACTCAGGGAGTTATGCTCCAGAAATTGGAGCTGGATAGCAATGCTTCATGTGTGAGCCATATGCCAGTTAGTTCTCACATGGCAGCACTCATGTCCAGCATCTGGGCTTTCAAACTTGGACCATTGTTTGGAAAGCCTGTTAGATTGAAGAATCCAGCATTTACTGTAGTACTGAAGTGACTTTTTGCCTTAAGGATGAATATTTCACACTCAGTTCTTAAATATTCTTAATTATTCTTATGATTCATTATTATTCATGTCAAAATCAAAATTATTAATTTTACAGCCAATGATAGAATAATGATAGAAATTATTTCTCAAGCAGCTGGTTAGTAAATCAAGATGATAGATTTTGTGAAGATATTTGCAAGATGAGAAAGAAGCAGGACAGACTGTACATAACATATAAAAACACACAGACAATGCAATAATTGCAGCATATCTTCCCTTTTAATATACCAATTAATTTAACAATGACAATAAGTATGGTTTGTAGGATAGCATTGTAAACTAGTGTCCAATTAGTGCACTTTTCAGGTGGGGTTTTCCTCCAATCAAAAATGAACACATTAGATTAGGACCTGTTGATGAGACACACAATTACGTTTCCTCTTTGGTATCCAGTTCCTGATTTTACACAATCTGAAGTACATTTGAATGTCGGTTGCTTGTGCATTGAATTTATTGGTCAGTATTGTCCTTTGTTTTGCTCGAAAATATACTGCCTTGTGTAATTTGAAGGGAAAATAAATCTTTAGAGAAAGGAGCTCTTATGGGTCTTAAGCATTTGCCAAAAGGCATCTCTGGTTTAAAAGAAAACAAAGTGATACACGTACTGTATATAATATGATAGATATGCAACTTTTATACACAGTCAGTGTATGTACAGTTTTCTTGTACATTTTGTTCACTGGAATACCATTGAAATGACAGTTGTTGACACTTGTTGAACGTTCGTCAGTTTCCTTTTGCACAATGTCAAGGGCATCAACAATGCTGATGTCATTGTCATATGATTGACTTATTCAGGTTGCTGAACATAGAGTACCATCCTTTACAAATCATTCTCTCCTGAAAAGCAATCTTTTATTTGGTCTGCCGTTATCTTGATATTGAGGAGGAGTACATGGAGTTTCCTCATACACTGTGAGCAGTTCCGCCATCGTACCAAAGCAACAGTAAAGAGACCAGGACAAGGACAAAGCTTGGTTGCCATGGTAGGTTCTTGGCTCCACTAGCTGCTAGCTTGAGCTGGTTGGTGTGGTGATACGACGTGGGGGCATCCTCCTCGCCACAATGCACCATGGGGGCCTGGTAAGACGTGGGCCTCTTCTGGGGACGGTCGGGGCTGGAGCCATCCGTCGGCCTCTCCCCGATGAACAGCAGAGGGCGCCGTCGATGGTCCATCTCTGTCTTGAACAGCTCGTACTCCTTGTGGGGCAGCTTAATCCCCAAGACGGTACACCCATCCGTGGGGGTCACATCTTGCTCCACCCCCACCTCCCAGCCCCCCACCTTCCCGCAGCTTCCCGGCCGGGTCTCGTTGAGCACCCTGGCCGTGGCCCCCTCAAGGATGGTGACACTGACACGGGTCACCTTGAAGACGAACTCGGTGCCTCCCGCCACTTTGGCCGAGGGGTCTCCCTGAGCGTAGTGGCCCGAGGCCTGCAGGGTGAAGGTGGGCTGGCTGCAAGAGGGGTCCGAGTAGTGGTGGTAGAAGCCTTCCCAGGAGTGCTCATCTGGGCGGAAGGTGAAGTCTCGGGTGAGGAAGAGGACGGCAGGCCGGGCTTCACAGCGTTGGCTCACCCAGCGGCCGTGCAGAGATGGAGGGGCCGACGCAGGGACACGGAGCAACACCGGGGGGCGTTGTTCCGAGCCCCGGAAGACCAGGGCGCACGCCGGGCAGGGGTGGATGTGGTGCTGGTGGAAATAGATATGGAATAGTAATGGTTAGGATTATACAATATAACTGTCATCCAAAATGGCACGCTACTTAATATGAAGCCATGTATTGACCAGACCTACTAAATAGTATGAAGCCATGTATTGACCAGACATACTTAATAGTATGAAGCCATGTATTGACCAGACATACTAAATAGTATGAAGCCATGTATTGACCAGACATACTAAATAGTATGCTCGTTTGGAATTTGGAACACAGTTTAATGCTTGAGTTAGTTAGTTAATCACCATGGAATGCATTCAGCATCAGATGAAGAATGGATGGAGAGAGAATGACTACATTTCTTTATAATGTCCTGAGACACCATTTAATTAAAATCCCTGCCTTGATCTACATGTACAGGATACTTTAAAAAAAAAATGTATTTTGAGGGGGTAGATCAGCTTTAATATTACAGATAAATTGATTAAATCTACAATGTAATTGTCTGCATCATTTCCATATTTTTTTGTAAACACATATCTATCCAAACACAGTATATATATATATATATATATATATTTTTTTTTAAATGTATTTATATTTTCCTTTATTATTATTTCCTAACCCTACCACCCCCTCCCCTAATTTGAGTAAACTTTACAGTATCTTAATGGAGTGTTCATATTTTCACCATAGCGTTCTGCAATGGTTGCTGGTAACCCGTTGGTCGATAGTACGTCCTCTTTGTCCAGTCCGTGTGCACGTCCCCAAGGAAGAGCTCCTGAACCAGACCTCCATGGGGCTTATGCTGGGTCTCCATTCTCACCAAGCCCAGTTCCATCATCGAGAACCCCAGGGCACCCAGGCATTCCCTCCCTGCCTGGGCGTTGTACAGCTCATACAGGCGCCCGGGCACCATGCCGCTCAGGGTGAGGCCCACACACACAGGGGGTAGACGGGCGGCCGGCCTGTGCATGGCGCCTTGGCTGTGGATGACGATGCCCACTTTGTGAAGGTGGTGCTCTGTCTCGGTGGCACCCCGGGTGATCCAGGACGCTTGGCGCAGACGGAGCTTGCCCCGGACCACCAGAGAGTAGGTGGGCTCCTCGCACCCGCTGTCAGTGTAATAGTGCTGCAGTGCCTTGAACAGGTGGCTCGGGTAGAAGGTATAGGACCGGGTCAGAAACTCAGGACCAGGCCGAACTTCACATCTACACAGGATGAAGAGATTGAAGACAGATGGCTGAAATGAAATTATTGAATGAAACGATGGATGTATGGGTGAATAAAATGATGGCTGGATGGATGGATGAATGAATTACTAAAATGATGGAAGGATGCATGGATTAATTAATTACTAAAATGATGGATGGATGAATGAATTACCAAAATGATGGATGAATGAATTACTAAAATGACAGATGGATGAATGAATTACTAAAATGATAGATGGATGGATACATGATTGATATATCAATTCACTATATGGAATTGTTGCGCAAACAATGATGTCTGAATCACCTGGGAGGACACCAAGACCGAGCAGCACCTTCACAAATCCAAAGAAGGCTTATAGAAGAGCTTCCCTATGTATCATTACATTAGGTTAACCACTTACTTGAAGACAGTGTTGGGGACTAGTGAACTACATGTAGTTCAACTAGTAATTTGAAATGTTGCAGTAGCTTGGTGGTACTTGAACTAAATTCAACTCTAGATAGTGTTTTCGGTAGATAATTACTGTTTTACCATGTAGCGGTGTAGATAACCACTGGAACTACACACTACTGTTTTACAATGTAGCGGTGTAGCTAACTACTGGAACTACACACTACTGTTTTACAATGTAGCGGTGTAGCTAACTACTGGAACTACACACTACTGTTTTACAATGTAGCGGTGTAGCTAACTACTGGAACTACACACTACTGTTTTACCATGTAGCGGTGTAGCTAACTACTGGAACTATACACTACTGTTTTTGCAAAAAGAAGAGAAAATATGGGTGAAGTAGGAAAGAATTTCCTTTCTGTTTCAGCATCAGACCTGCCTAATTACACCTTCTGTTAATAACATCTGTCTCCAGAGTGATGTGTTCTTGCAATTTGTACTCTATACGGAAGTCCAGAGAGGACATATGAATAAAAAAAATTGTTCTCTCATTATTCGAGATCACGACTTGTCTATCTTATGAGATGTTTTGTCGAGATCACAAAATAATTTTCTCGTTATCAAACAATAAACAAAAGTAGCACGCATTATCCATGAATTTGTTAGGGCGCCCTGTGTCCCAGGCCGTTTCATATGTAAGGCACCTTGCAGACAGCCTACAAGGCAGCATCCTGGCTTATCGGCCTCTGAGGCTGCTATTGAATCTAAATCAGCCTGTCAGGAATGGAGCTCACAAACTCTGTACATTTAAATATTATCCATAAAACATTTTAAGTGTCCCTTACAATTATACCCATACCAGTTATGCAAGCTAACAACACGCTAGCTAGCTATCTAGCCAACAAGACTACCTAGCTAACTATCTAGCACGCTCGCTCACAAGACTAGCCAAGTGGTCTTGTGGGTGGCACACAGGTTGGGAGACATGGTTGCCTGTCAGCCATCGTTCAGGGCTTAAATGCCCACCAAGTCTTAGCTCAAGGTAAAGGACATTAAGCATGCTAACATTCTCTACTTATAAACTGATAATGAACTCCAACTAGCATGATGTTAGCATGAAATGTACCATAGGCGTGATCATGAGATAAATAATCTCGACATAAAGCAGGATTATTTTTTTTAATATTCATTTCCTGTCTGGACTTCCTTAAGTCTATGACATTTCTGATTTAGATATGATAATGTATCACCAAGTAGTTTGGATGTAGTGAACTACTTTTTCAAAGTAACTTTAGTGAAGTAAATTATATTTTTCTTAAGGGTAGCTTTAGTTTAGCTTAACTTCTTCCAGTGTGAAGGAATTGGTAGCTTGATAAACTATATTTTCAGAGTAGCTTCCCCAACACTGTCTGAACCTGATATATAAGAAAAAAGTGAATATTCAGAGCATTTCTTTGAACAATGCAGAGAACTTGCCTGGTTGACACCCAGTTGCCCTCCAGTTTTGGGGGAATGTCGGCTGTGATTCTGACGCCATCCTGCAGGTGGCGATACTGACACTGTGGCTCCCATTCCAGGCTGGTTGTTTGGTTGGAGGAAAATCCTAAGGGGGCTGTGGATACCTCCCAGAGCTTGCTCCCTGACACAAACACAGCTAGAAGCAAGAAAACAAGAACACTCCCGGTTATCACTATTTCAATCAGATAACCGCAGTCCGGATCTGTTTGAACTAATTTAACAAACATAACATCAACGATCCACCGAGTACTGTTCATTACACGAAACAGAAACACAACATTATATGCTTGGAAGATGATTATCAACCTCATCCATCCCAAATCGGGGGTAACACAGAACAATTAATAGCCAATGGAAATGATTCACTCCCTGAGCTTTTCAGGTCAGGGCCGGACTGGCCATCTGGCATTTCGGGCAAATGCCTGACAGGCTGGTACATTTTTAGACCAGTGGGCCCGTCTAACTTGGCTTATAATGTAGGCCTATAGGAAAACACGGTCGGTGTGTTGGAAATGCCGATTTCTGGTCCTAGTCCGCCCCTGTTTCAGCTGCGAACAAGATTCGGGTTGACTAGAAGCAGTTTAAGGGTTCACATTTCTGTAATTTACCATGTAATGAGATGTGATGGGCTCCATTATAGGCCATATATTGATTTGAATCAGACCCTGGCCACATGCACCAAGAGGATAGCTTCTAGGGTTAGCTTGTCACTTCAATCAGCCAACAGCTGGCCTCCAACTCCAATTTACACACACACACACACACACACACACACACACACACACACACACACACACACACACACACACACACACACACACACACACACACACACACACACACACACACACACACACACACACACACACACATATCCCCCAAACTACAAAATGTGTGTGTGTGTGTGTGTGTGTGTGTGTGTGTGTGTGTGTGTGTGTGTGTGTGTGTGTGTGTGTGTGTGTGTGTGTGTGTGTGTGTGTGTGTGTGTGTGTGTGAGATAAAGAACTACATCCAACTAAGGAGATTAAATTAGATGAATTAGGCTCTTCTTTGGTACTTTTTAATTACTTTCCCAATGTTGAAATAATCATAGCTCGACCAAGAACAGCAAACACAAACATTAGCATGGTGCATTGACTCATACCAAAAGCAATACATTTTTCTATAATTTATCAAGATAAGGGATCTGACGCATGCACATCTGCAATATCTATCTTTCTGTTGACTGCTACTGTATACCCACATATTGTTGTGTACTTTTACGTTTATGTGTATAGACTGGCTTTTGATGGGGCAAGGCCCACATCCATATAATTTCAGCAGAGACCAAGACAACCGTGCCCTAGTAGATTTTTTGATTGAACCCAAATGCTGCGAGTGTGAGGAGATGGACCGGGATGCAGAAAGAGGATGGCTATTTGATAGAGAGACACTATGGCTCTGGTTTCAATCTCCCCAGTTAAATGTTGAAACAGCAAGGGGGTGAGTCCCCACAGACACCCACTTGTTCTCCCTCACCCACCCTGCTCTCCCTCACCCACCCTGCTCTCCCTCACTCCCCCTGCTCTCCCTCACCCACCCTGCTCTCCCTCACTCCCCCTGCTCTCCCTCACCCACCCTGCTCTCCATCACCCACCCTGCTCTCCCTCACCCACCCTGCTCTCCCTCACTCCCCTGCTCTCCCTCACCCACCCTGCTTTCCCTCACCCACCCTGCTCTCCATCACCCACCCTGCTCTACATCACCCACCCTGCTCTCCCTCACCCACCCTGCTCTCCATCACCCACCCTGCTCTACATCACCCACCCTGCTCTCCCTCACCCACCCTGCTCTCCCTCACCCCCCCTGCTCTCCCTCACCCACCCTGCTCTCCCTCACCCACCCTGCTCTCCCTCACTCCCCCTGCTCTCCCTCACCCACCCTGCTCTCCATCACCCACCCTGCTCTCCCTCACTCACCCTGCTCTCCATTACCCACCCTGCCCTCCCTCACCCACCCTGCTCTCCCTCACCCACCCTGCTCTACATCACCCACCCTGCTCTCCCTCACCCACCCTGCTCTCCATCACCCACCCTGCTCTACATCACCCACCCTGCTCTCCCTCACCCACCCTGCTCTTCCTCTCTCTTCTTCTATGTCTCCGTTTTGTCTGTGTCTTTCTTTCCGTTGCTTAGTCCTTCTCTCTCTCTCTCTCTCTCTCTCGCGCTCTCTCTCTCTCTCGCTCTCTTTTCTCTGTCTCTCTCTCTTTCCTCTGTCTCTCTCTCTTTCTTTCTCTCTCTCTCTCTCTCTCTCTTTTCTCTGTCTCGCTCTCTTTTCTCTGTCTCGCTCTCTTTTCTCTGTCTCTCTCTCTTTCTTTCTCTCTCTCTCTCTCTCTCTCTCTTTTCTCTGTCTCGCTCTCTTTTCTCTGTCTCGCTCTCTTTTCTCTGTCTCTCTCTCCCTCTCTCTGTATCTCTCTCTCTCTCTCTCTCTCTCGCTCTCTCTTTCTCTCGCTGTCTGTTTGTCTCCCTCTCTCTCTGTCTTTACCGCTTTCTCTGTCCCTGTGTTGTGTCCCTGTCTCTGTGTCTGTTCTCCCTCCATTACAAAGCACATATCGATTTTAATCAGACCCTAGCCACATGCACCTAGGCGATAGCTTCTAGGGTTGGCTTGTCACTTCAATCAGTCAGTCTCTGTGTCTTCAATCAGCCCATCTCTGTCTTCAATCAGCCTGTCTCTTAGTCTGTCCCCTCAGGACCGGGGGTTGGTGGGCTTCGTCATGACCCTGTGGACAGCTTTACGGATGTTATCTGGGTCGGCTCCGGGAAGCTCGTCGCCCCGTCCCATGTTTGTCTCTGATACAGCTCACTTTGCTCCCCGACCTTCTGCTGTTTGCGAGGGGACGTCACCAGTTGAGGCCGAGGTTGAAGTGGGAGTTGGTTGTGGAAGTATCAGTGTGAAGGCTCTGGCTCGAAAGCATCTGGTTAAATTACATTTCACTCATGTATAGCTCATTTAGGGTGACGAGGAGAGAGGGCCGCCCGAGTCTCCCCAAGGCATCCTACTAGATTTTTCGTCTACTTCTTAAAGTCAGCCTGGGGATGTTTGTTCCTTAGATGTTGGAATGGTTTCTGCGTGTCGTTGCAGCTGCCTTATAAACACTGTCTGACACTCACTCAGATACTCTCTCTACTCAGCACCATGTTCTGTTTGGGTGGTTTGTGGAGGCACTACCCAGATTTGTCTAGAGGCATTTTTTTAAAATTGAGATTAAAGTCAATTAGTTAATATACAAAATAATTGTCCAAAGCAGAAAAACATGTTTGCAATTTTCCCAAAGATGTATTTATTTATTCTCCGTGTCTCTGTTATTGGCGAGCGTCATCGTCAAACTGACACATTTTGTTCCCGAGAGAGGGATTTGCTGAAATACTAATCAGGATGAATTAATTTGTTCCTCTTTGGTCATTTGACAGGTCTGTTTCGCATTAGTAGAGAAAATGTGAATTGCCAAACAGTTACTCACCAAACTCCAATAAATGCACAAGCCTTATGAGATATGACTATGAAGAATCTTTTAGGGTGTGATATTTGGGCCGTTTTGCCAAAGTTTTCTATAGAGTTGTCATTCCGTTTCTCTCCTTCCATGGATCTCATGCCAGTGGGACATATGGTTGCATTTAACAAAAGAGTATCATAGCTTGACTTTAGACTTAGTGTTACAAGGCAACCTAGTAGTTTTCCATAATCTATTGAGAGTAATTCAATCATTTCCACTGATTATTCACCTGTGGCCATTTTGTTATTCAATCAGCAGCTCTACCACTTGGTTTGCTATGATGCAATAGGGACAAATGTAACCACTTTTAATTTGGAGCTATGGATGCAAGGACCTATAGTCCATGAGATGAACATTAAAATAATAAACATGTTTTGAAACTATACATCGTTTGTTCACAACATACTTTGGGTTGATCTGAGACTATTGGACTTCTAATGTCATGAGGTATTTAGAATTTATATTCCTTAGGAATTTATGGCTATATAGAATTAACTTATAAGTCCCAAAAAATAGATGTACCAATCCCAGATTTTCCCTTTAAATGAAACAGCTGTACATAATGCAGATTGTACCTTAAAGGGCCAATCTGCAATTGCTACATTCATTTTTATACTTTTAAATGTATGATATACCCATTGATTATTGAAGAATATAACTTATAGATGCTTCATTAGTGTAGTTCAACTGTCGTACCCCATCATCACCCAAAATATAAGCTTGTTTTACTCCTTTGTTAGTAAACATTGTAATTATAAACAAACAATGCATAGCCTCAAAACATGGTTAAACGATCATTTAGTTTCAGGATGTTCACTCTTTGTATCCAAAGCTCTGAGGTCCATGAATTTGAGAATGGTTACATTTCTGCAGCCTCATCCAATTGATGTAATTTCTGGCTGACCACCAGAGTAAGATCGCTCAGACTTTGCATGCATCAACCAATGGTTGCATGCCACGTCATTGACTGTGTCATCGACTGACAGATTGCTATAACATATGATGTGGTTAGATGATACTTAAAGCTGCAATATGTCACTTTTTTGGGTGAACCAACCAAATTCACATAGAAATGTGAGTTATAGATCAGTCATTCTCATTGAAAGTAAGTCTTAGATTTCTATGCTTCCCATTCTTAAGTTTCATTTTTGCATCTTTTGCTTTTGGTTTTTTACACCAGCTTCAAACAACGGAAAATACAATATTTGTAGTTATGGAAAATATATTTCACAGCGGTTTAGATGGTACAACGATTCTCTACATTGCTTTTTTTGTGATATAAACTGAAATTAGACAAACTATTAGAATTTTAGCAACCAGGAAATGGCAGAGGGATTTCTGCACATTCCACCTTTAAAATACCTATCTGGGCATTGTAAGATCTGGCATGCGTCAGCAACGCCTAGGAATAGGGACGCGCCCAAAGACCTGTCTACAAAAGACTTGTACACAGTCCTGTCTGTAACCTATGGAGGGTGCCACAGTACTGCCGCTAAGCCTCTGCTCATCAATGGCCTCACCTGCAGTGTGTGACCAGTATGTGGTTACAGTTAGACCCACCAGGGGGCAGTGTAGTGAATTGTGTGTGGTCTAACCCCCAGGATGCACCCCAAAGGACATCCTATTCACTTTTTTTGAACAGGGCTCATTAGTCAAAAGTAGTGCAGTTTAAAAGGAAGAGGGCTCCATTTGGGATACCGGCCCGGCCCTACCACTGCCACCCGGACAGACAGGTATGTCTGAACCCTGGCCAAAGTCATCTACCTGCCTGGATATTCCATCGCAGGATCATTCACATACACACCGCAGACATTGATTTATAGAAGGGATGCCATTTATGATGGACCTCCGGGCTCCTATTTGTTTGTTTGTGTTTGTGATTAGGGTTTGGCAGCTCGCGCTCCTCCACCTCATGTCTCCTCCACTGCTGGAGGACAAGAGCCTCTCCATATCATGTCTCCTTCAAATCAAATCAAATTTTATTCGTCACATACTTAGTAAACAACAGGTGTGGACTAACAGTGAAATGCTTACACCCTATTCCTTCCCAACAATGCAGAGAGAAAGACTATAGATAAATAATGGAAAAGTAAAACACGTAATATTAAAAGTATAATTTCCACCGGGGCCCGAGCAAAAATTATTTTTTGTGTACCTCTCTATTTGGAACTGTCCAATGCAACGCACACACGAGGATCCAGGCAGTCAGTAAGCCAGCCAGTCAGACAGCTAATCAGCCAGTCAGTCAGCCAATCAGCCAGCCAGCCAGTCAGCTAATCAGCCAGCCAGTCGGTCAGTCAGCTAATCAGCCAGCCAGCCAGTCAGTCAGTCAGCTAATCAGCCAGCAAGCCAGTCGGTCAGCTAATCAGCCAGCCAGTCAGGTAATCAGCCAGCCAGTCAGTCAGTCAGCTAATCAGCCAGCCAGTCAGTCAGCTAATCAGCCAGCCAGCCAGTCAGTCAGTCAGCTAATCAGCCAGCCAGTCAGTCAGCTAATCAGCCAGTCAGTCAGCTAATCAGCCAGCCAGTCAGTCAGTCAGCTAATCAGCCAGCCAGCCAGTCAGCTAATCAGCCAGCCAGTCAGTCAGCTAATCAGCCAGCCAGCCAGTCAGCTAATCAGCCAGCCAGTCAGTCAGCTAATCAGCCAGCCAACCAGTCAACTAATCAGCCAGCCAGCCAGCCAGTCAGTCAATCATTAAGCCAGCCAGCCCGTCAGACTCGACTGCATCCCAGAGCCTGTGGCTACTGTTCTGTAGTTTGCCTCTCTCTCTTCTTCTTTCACTGCTTCTCTCACTGCTTCTCTCTCTTCTTCTCTCTCTTCTTCTCTCACTGCTCCACTGCTTGATGAGAAAACCCTGAATGACTCCATACACTGCTACATGGCTATTGTGTGGAGCTAACACATGTCATGCCCATCTCCTCCTGGTTAGCTCTCACTTGATGAAAAAGCCATGTTTATGCCTCATGTCTTTTGGATGGATTTCAGAGTCTTTCTTTTTCTCTCTCTTGTTTTCGTGGTTTCTTTTCATTTTTTGTGTGTGTGTCCGGGCCTGATGAGGTGCAGTTGGTTCGGAAGGAGAAGAAGGAAAGCTTCTTCATCTGGTGTAATGAGCCTCCCAGTTCCCTGATTACTGGGGGGAGTAGTGTGTGTGTGTGTGTGTGTGTGTGTGTGTGTGTGTGTGTGTGTGTGTGTGTGTGTGTGTGTGTGTGTGTGTGTGTGTGTGTGTGTGTGTGTGTGTGTGTGTGTGTGTGTGTGTGTGTGTCTGTCTTACGGAATGCATTTCGAATGTATATATACCACAATATACAGTACCAGTCAGAAGTTTGGACACCTACTCATTTAAGGGTTTTTCTTTATTTTTATTATTATCTACATTGTAGAATAATAGTGAAGACATGAAAACTATGGAATAACACATATGGAATCATGTAGTAACCAAAAAAGTGTTAAACAATTCAAAATATATTTTATATTTGAGATTCTTCAACATAGCCACCCTTTGCCATGATGACAGCTTTGCACACTCTTGGCATTCTCTCAACCAGCTTCATGAGGTAGTCACTTGGAATGCATTTCAATTAGGTGTGCCTTGTTAAAAGTTAATTTGTGGAATCTCTTTCCTTCTTAATGCATTTGAGACAATTAGTTGTTTTGTGAAAAGGTAGGGGTGGTATACAGAAGATAGCCCTATTTGGTAAAAGACCAAGTCCTTATTATGGCAAGAACATCTCAAATAAGCAAAGAGAAACGACAGTCCATCATTACTTTGAGACATGAAGGTCAGTCATTCTGGAAAATTTCAAGAACTTTGAAAGTTTCTTAAAGTGCAGTCTCAAAAACTATCAAGCACTATGATGAAACTGGCTCTCATGAGGACCACCACAGGAAAGAAGACCCAGTGTTACCTCTGCTGCAGTAGGTGCGTCCAAACTTTTGACTGGTACTGTACAGTATGCTAAATGCATCTGAAAATGTATGTACCACCTTGTTCACTTCTACAGACTGTGAGTCAGGTGGCTGTGGCTTGCTGTATAAAGCAGGCAGAGTTTATTTTATTTTATTTTTACAGGGACAGTGCACATTAATCAACATTTCAGTAAAAGTACCGGTTTTAGCCAGCCGGCTAATTTTCAACCACAGTCCCTGGGCAGGTTATTAAAAACAGTTACAATAACAATACAGACAATCAATGAGCAGTGAGCACATGCAGAGCAACATAGGACAAGCAACACATAGCAGGCAGACAGAGCAACAGCACAAAAAGTAACAAAACAAAATACATAAAAGCAACAAAGCGTTTCCACACAAGCTACAGATAACAGATAACATGAAAAGAGACAATACACAGCTAGGGATTATGTTCACAAGTCTGATTGGCCTTTGTCCATCTCTTCATGTTTTTTGTGAAGGTGTGATAGGTGGTGCAGTTGTGTGTGTCTGATGGCAGTGTATTCCAGACATGGGAAGCTCTCACAGAAAAAGCAGATTGACTAAAGGTGCTTTTCCTTAAGGGAACTATACAGTCACATCTCATGGCAGACCTTGTGGATCTGCTGCCATATGTTTGCGTTTTCTGTTTAACAAAAGTACTGAGTGGAGGGGGAGCCAGGCCATTTAGGATCTTGAATCGTGCACAAGAGTTTTCCATCTCAGGAGCTCATGTTTTCTGACGATGTAACAGTGATGATGGCTATTGGGCTTCCTATCAAGCACTTTGAGAGCCTGCTTGTAGACAGACTGAATGCTTTTTTTCATGTTGTACAGCAAGCATAGGCCCAACTAGTCAAGCAGTATGTTAAGTGGTGGAGTATCATAGATTTGAAGTACAGTTTTGCTACCTCTATAGTCAAAGAATTTCGTATGAATCGGAAATTAGCTAGGTTGAAGCATTAGCTAGGTTGAAGCATTGAAGCATTCAGTTACTGTTCAATTAAACATTAGAATGGACAAAACGAGTGACCTAAGCGACTTCGAGCGTGGTATACTGATGGCAGAGTCAGGATTTTCCGTAAGTCTGGTGTTAACGGTACAGGCGTCTGGCGGTGGTGTAATGGTGGGGGAATGTTTACCCGGCACACATCAGGTCCCTTGATACCAAGTGAGCAACGTTTCCATGCCCCAAATAATTCAGGCTGTTCTGGAGGCAAAGGGGGGTCCGACCTGGTAGTAGATGGATGTACCTTATAAACTAACCACTGAGAATAAAAAATGATGGGATGCATGCTTCAGTGTGTGTGGGCGTCCGTCACCGTGTGAGTGGTACAGTGCAGATACAATCTGTCCTGCAGGTTGAGTTGGCTCCGGTCCCATCAAGCACAGCTGCTTTTTCAGAGACTGTGCTGTGTTGGCTTCCACAGCAAGGATCAGGGATATGGAGTGCTTTCAGAAAGTATTCATACCCCTAGGCTTATTCCACCTTGTGTTGTGTTACAGCCTGAATTCAAAATGGATTAAATATATTTATTTTCTCACCCATCTACACACAATACCCGATAATGACAAAGTGAAAACATGTTTGTAGATATTTCATTTACATAAGTATCCACACCCCTTTGCTATGACACTCCAAATTGAGCTCAGGTGTATCCAATTTCTTGTGGCTACTGTGGCTATTTGATCATAATGTAGGCCTACCAGAGTGGCCTACCATCAAAAACAATGGAGAAAATGCATCGCATAACATCTTAACATGGAAATAGCTGTTCTATCATTCAGCCTACAGTAGCTGCCAGTGTTCACATTAAACGCGGGCTGGAAGTTGCACAGAATTTTCACAACGTTCAAGTTTGCACTCAGCAGACCTGAAATTTGCTCACTGCTCATTGCCAGGGAGGTGACCAAGAACCCAATGACCACTCGGACATAACTACAGAGTTCATTGGCTGAGATGGAAGAACCTGCCAGAAGGACAACAGTCTCTACAGCACTTCACCAATCTGGGCTTTATGGGAGAGTGGCCAGACGGAAGCCATTCCTAAGAAAAAGGCAGATGACAGCAGAGTTTGCAAAAAGGCACATGAAAGACTCTGAGAGCATAAGACAAAAGATTCTGTGGTCTGATGAGACAAAACTTTAACTATTTTTCCTGAATCCAAAGAGCTACGTCTGGAGAATACCAGGCACAGCTCATCACCCATCTAACACCATCCCTACTGTGAAGCATGGTGGTGGCAGCATCATGCTATAGGGATGCTTTCAGCGGCAGGAACTGGGAGACTGGTAAGGATAGAGGGACCAATGAATGGAGCCAATTATAGGCAAATCCTTAATGAGAACCTGCTTCAGAGTGCAATCGACCTTAGACTGGGGCAAAGATTCACGTACCAACAGGACAATGATCCAAAGCAACGCTGGAATGGCTTCAGAACAAGAATGTGAAAGTCTTCGAGTGGCCCAGACTTGAATCCCATTGAAAATCTGTGGAAATACTTGAAGATTGCTGTTCACCGCCACTCCCCATCTAACTTAAATTGGTACCAGGCTACCTTCAAACTAGTCTTGTGAGGCTTGTGGGCATCCTAGTGACATGTACGTGTTCGTGAGATACTCACCTTTCCACAGAAGTGTCATCTTAGTGTGTAACCCAAACTGTTCAGACTCTACAGACAGAACTTGGCAGATCGGCTGTACCAACTTCAGATGAGTTCCATGACAGTTGTGGGGTTTTTAGAGCGAAATGGAGAACACCCGCGAGAGTCTCATCTTTCCATAGAGGGGTCATAATAGTACACCAAACCGTTCTGACGCTACAGACGTTTTCGTGAGAAGACCGATTTACGGGAGGGTCTCATGGTCTTACAAACACTGCTCTAGCTCTGGTACCTTTCACCGCAGATGCGGAAGGGCGACATCGTCAGATGCGGTGGATTGAGAAGCAGACCTTGCAAAAACATATCTCTAGCTTAAACTGACGGATTTTGATGCCGATTTTTTTATTTTACTAATGTGATTTCCATGTGGGCGTGGACATTGACTCTAGGGGGTTTTAGCAGAGCTTGAGAAAATCTTCAAGGAGGAATGGGAGAAAATCCCCAAATCCAGATGTGCAAAGCTGATACAGACATACCCAAGACGACTCAAAGCTGTAATCACCACCAAAGGAATACTTATGTAAATTAGATTTACCCCAACAACAATTCTAAAGACATGTTTTTACTTTGTCATTATGGGGTATTGTGTGTACCGGTAGTTGGTTGAGAGAAAAAAATCAGTTTAATCCATTTTGAATTCAGGCTGTAACACAACACTGTGGATTAAGTCAAGGGGTATAAATACTTATCTGAAGGCACTGCAATAGCAGCAACACTTTTATAGAGACAAGTATCTCTAGGGCCTCCCGAGTTGCACAGCGGTCTAAGGCACTGCATCACAGTACAAGAGGAGTCACTACAGTCTGTGTCACAACCGGCCGTGACCGGGTGTCCCATAAGGCGGCGCACAATTGGCCCAGCATTGTCCAGGTTAGCAGAAGGTTTGGCCGGTGGGGGGGCTTTACTTGGCTCATCACACTCTAGCGACTCCTTGCGCCTGCAAGCTGACAGCGGTCATCAGTTGAACAGTGTTTCCTCTGTCACATTAGTGCGGCTGGCGTCTGGGTTAAGGGGTTAGGTGTCAAGAAGCATGGTTTGGTGGGTCATGTTTCTCAGGACGCATGACTTGACCTTCGCCTCTCCCGAGCCCGTTGTGGAGTTGCAGCGATGAGACAAGATCGTCATCACGAAATTGGGGAGAAAAGAAAAGTATCTCACCACCCATGTACTGATGGTGAAAACATATCCTCAGGTCTCCTCATAGGCTTCCGGGTGGTGCAACGGTCTAAGGCACTGCATCTCAGTACAAGAGGAGTCACTACTGTCCCTATAGTCCCTGTATCACATCAGGCCGTGATTGAGGGTCCCATATGGCGGAGCACGATTGGCCCAGCGTCGTCCGGGTTTGGCCGGGGTAGGCCGTCATTGTAAATAAGTATTGGTTCTTAACTGACTTGCCTAGTTAAATAAAGGTTGCATTTTTTTTAAATTAATTAAATAGGGACAAGGCTTCTAATATTTCCACCATGTATTGATTGATGCATGAATGTATTCAGCAGGACACTACACTGATAGCAATATATCATGTGGAACAAACACGCCTCTCTGACGTGTAGAATCAGGAAACAATGTCAGCTCTATTCATTACATTTCTATCTCCCTTTCCCAGGCGCTGATTTCATAATCAAATGTCTGGTATAACATTTTATTGTATGACATTGGTATGTATAAAGAGGTTTTTACTTCCTTATTTATTTATGTATTTCCTTCATTAAACAAGTTAAGTTATTGAAAATACACAGTCCTTTACAATGATGTCCCAATTATATATGGACACCTTATTGTCAAAAGACGTGCCCTATAAAGTAAATAGGTTGTCATTTGGGACGTAGAAAAGTGTCAATGTATCAACGATCTTATCTCTCATCATGCTGTTAAATCCTCCTCTCTCTACAGCAGCATCAGCCATTCACATCCCCAAAGACATCCTCAGCATCAGCTATTCACATTCCCAAAGACATCCTCAGCATCAGCTATTCACATTCCCAAAGACATCCTCAGCATCAGCTATTCACATTCCCAAAGATATCCTCAGCATCAGCTATTCACATTCCCAAAGACATCCTCAACATCAGCCATTCATAAGGGTATTTCTTCACAGGGGGCACCGGGTTGGTTTTATTTGTTCCCCTCTCGAGTCTCCCCACTCGAGTCTCCCCACTCGAGTCTCCCCTCTCGAGTCTCCCCTCTCGAGTCTCCCCCCTAGAGTCTCCCCTCTTGAGTCTCCCCCCTCGAGTCTCCGCTCTCAAGTCTCCCCTCTCGAGTCATATCGCCCCCCCCATTGTTGTCTTTTCATAAAAGTTCAACTTGACTTAATCCAGCAGCCCTGTTGATTTCGTCAAGGGATGAAGGGGTTCTTCCACTAGGACATGCCAGTTCCTTTGTGGTTCACCCTGACTCCCATTAACCTAACACCACACTGCACATTACTCTCACCAAACACTACCAATATCCACCCACAGACATTACTCTCACCAAACACTATCAACATTCACCCACAGACATTCCTCTCACCAAACACTATCAACATTCACCCACAGACATTCCTCTCACCAAACACTATCAACATTCACCCACAGACATTCCTCTCACCAAACACTATCAATATCCACCCACAGACATTCCTCTCACCAAACACTATCAACATTCACCCACAGACATTCCTCTGAGCTGATTAGTGGGTTGGTTTCATCTTAAAGGAATAGTTCACTTGTAAAAATGTTTGACTTTCTTTTCAACCCTCGCTGTTTTGGTTTGGTGAAATTCTTACAGTCGCTGGGTAGTGTCATATCTCAAACATTTGTCTCATATGATATGATTTTTTTTTATCACAGACAATATTCTATTTCACTCTATTTAGCCTCATTCAAACACAGTGTTTCTCAGTCATATCTCACCGATACGGGAGGAGGGGAGAGGGGTACAACTAATAAAGAGGTAAGGTCATTCGGTGTTACGTAAATAGGCCAAGTATTGACATTGTTGTGTTGTTGCAACATTAAGATAGGTAGAGTTGCCCAAAAGTCTGGATCAATATAGAAGATTCTTAGGAGTCTGAAGTCATTCCTTAGGCTATTGTATTTCTGGAAACCCTTTTGATTAAGTCGTTTTGCATTGTTTGCCTGACAAAGTTCATCACCAGAATTAAGTTATTGCAATAGGCACAATCTGTGCCTAGCCACTCCCCCCAATTTTTTTTTACCATCATTCCAAAAGGTTTAGGAATTGACACAAAAATCACACAATTAATATAGGATAGGAATCTTTATAAAGCAGACAATTACAAATTCAATGTTGCTATTTAGATAACCATATATGTCCAACCACTAATGAAAGTTAATGGAAGTTCCTTGAATACCATCTTTGATCCACAGACAATGATGAATGGGTTGCTCATGACAAAAATCTTCTGGGGTTGTGGCTAAGTGCTCGTGGCGTGTGTCTGGGGCAAGGGACTCAAATGCTCCTGTCTCCCCTACTTGAAAAACAGCTCTTCAAATACCATTCTATTTGCCCCGAGCAGCAGGGTGTAGGCTATTATGGTGATTATGAGTGGGCAGATGCCTTCCACTGTCTCCTGGCTTGTCATCTTAACCCGCCCTAACGGGCAAAATGCTTAGCTTCCCCAAGGAACTCTAAACGCTATCCTGAGGTAGGGTCAGTTAATGGTAGTGTCCTGTTATTCCAGCTATTACCATAATGGCAACATTAGTTCCAGGGCCATGCTTCCCTGCTCCTGGGGAACCATTGTTTGGGCGCACCAAGGCTTTTTCAAGGGGTCCTAGGCTAACTACGCCAGTTTGTCTCTCCGGAGAGAGAATGAGAGCCTTTTGAAATCAGACTAGTCTAATTTCAAGATTCTGTTTTTTATTAGGGTCATATAACTTTAAATATGTGACTTTGCTATAAAATGTTTTATCTTTCATCATCAAGTTGCATCATTGCTTGTTTAAAATGTGTACTTTAGGAAACCCCCAGCTTATTTCTTTATCGTTATTGAATGTCCACTCCATGTTCTGTCTGATAGACATAGATAGAGACGCTGTCATTTATTACAGGAGTTTAAATTCATATCAGACAAGTTTCACAAAAAAAATTGAAAGCAGATCAGCAGCTGTGAACCATTGAATGCTTGTAACTACGACCCCTTAATTAAGGATTGGACCCTTTTTTAAAGTTTTCACCTATGACATACCCAAATCTGTAGCTCAGGACCTGAAGCAAAGATATGCATATTCTTGAAAGGAAACACTTTTAAGTTTGTGGAAATGTGAAATTAATGTTGGAGAATATAACTCATTAGATCTGGTAAAAGATAATACAAAGAAAAAAAATTGTACCATCATCTTTGAAATGCAAGAGAAAGGCCATAATGTGCTATTCCAGGTTAGGCGCAATTGAGATTTTGGCCACTAGATGGCAGCAGTGCATGTGTAAAGTTTTAGACAGATTTTTTTTTTTTTTGAACCCTTGCATTTCTATTCAAAATGCTGTATCAAGACTGCCCAAATGTGCCTTATTGGTTTATTCATACATGTTCAAGTTCACTGTAATAGCAACTGTAAATTGGACAGTGCAATTAGATTACACGAATTTAAGCTTTCTGCCAAAATCAGATATGTCTATGTCCTGGGAAATGTTCTTGTTACTTACAACTTCATGCTAATCGCATTAGCCTACGTTAGCTCAACCATCCCGCGGGGGGGGGGGGGGGGGGGGGGGGCACCGATCCTGTGGGAGTGGGAGGACCCAGTGCACAACTGAGCATGAGGACAAGAGGCCAGCATCCCGGAGTCGCCTCTTCACTGTTGACATTGAGACTGGTGTTTTGTGGGTACTATTTAATGAACCTGCCAGTTGAGGACTTGTGAGGTGTCTGTTTCTCAAACTAGACACTGTAATGTACTTGTCCTCTTGCTCAGTTGTGCACCGGGGCCTCCTACTCCTCTTTTTATTCTGGTTAGAGCCAGTTTGCACTGTTCTGTGAAGGGAGTAGTACACAGCGTTGTACCAGATCTTCAGTTTCTTGGCAAACTCTCGCGTGGAATAGCCTTCATTTCTCAGAACAAGAATAGACTGAGGAGTTTCAGAAGAACGTTTTTTGTTTCTGGCCATGTTGAGCCTGTAATCGAACCCACAAATGCTGATGCTCCATGTACTCAACTAGTCTAAAAAGGGCTGGTTTTATTGCTTCTTTAATCAGAACAACAGTTTTCAACTGTGCTAACATAATTGCAAAAGGGTTTTCTAATGATCAATTAGCCTTTTAAAATTATAAACTTGGATTAGCTAACACAACGTGCCATTGGAACACAGGAGTGATGGTTGCTGATAATGGGCCTGTACGCCTATGTAGATATTCCATAAAAAATCTGCCGTTTCCAGCTACAATAGTCATATACAACATTAACAATGTCTACACTGTATTTCTGATCAATTTGATGTTATTTTAATGGACAAAAATATTGCTTTTCTTTCCAAAACAATGACATTTCTATGTGACCCCAAACTTTTGAACGGTAGTCTATGTTCACTAAATAAAATAACATTCGTTAATACATGTAGCCTATAGAATCCACTTCTGAAAATATTACATTTGAGTGAAAATTCACCATAATTTACATAATTAATATAAATCAACTATTAGAATTGAATCATAATGAAAACAGAATGAGGCTTCATCTTCATCAGGCTCGGCTGTTAAAGCTGTTACTGTCCAGATGCAAAGTGAGTGGACAAAGACTGTTGTGTCACTGGGTGTCGAGGTCAACCAGAGGACACAGACGGACAGACAGACCGACAGTCTAAAGACAGACAGACAGACAGACAGACAGACAGACAGACAGACAGACAGACAGACAGACAGACAGACAGACAGATAGGTCGAAAGACAAACAGACGGACAGACAGGTCGAAAGACAGACAGACAGACAGACAGACAGGTCGAAAGAGAGATGGACAGACAGACAGTTGGAAAGACAGACAGACAGGTGGAAAGACAGACAGATAGGTCGAAAGACAAACAGACGGACAGACAGGTCGAAAGACAGACAGACAGACAGGTCGAAAGAGAGATGGACAGACAGACAGTTGGAAAGACAGACGGACAGAGACAGCAGGCGTGAACTCACCTTGCCACAGCCACAGTACCCTCAACAGGTGATTGAAACGTCCTCCTGACATGATCCCGCTCACACATACACACTCTCACACACGCTCAGGAAGAAAAAACTCTAAGTCCACTGTGGTCCAGAACAAGCAGCCTCTTCAATTCGTGCTGGTCATTTAGGACATCACCATGCCAAAGATTGAGAGGGGAAAGTCCAATAATCCAATTTGAACAGGGGTCCTTTACAGATCAGATGGTGAGTGTTGGTTTCCTCTTCTATTTCAGCTTGTGTCTCCCATGGTATGAAATTCAGTCCACTCAGTCAGAATCATCTGCTTGATACAACCTTCTCACACTACTAAACTCAGCGTGCAAGGGTAGAGAAGAGGTTTCTTCTCTCTCTCTCTCTCCCTCCCTCCCTACCTCAGATGTCTATCTTGCTCCTGGGCCGCACTCTGTTTGCGTGCTGTGTGTGGCTGTGTGTGTGGCTGTGTGTGTGGCTGTGTGTGGCTGTGTGTGCTCCTGTCTGACTGTTGATTTGAGCAGAGAAGAGGGAGTGAGAGAGAGAGAGAGAGAGAGAGAGAGAGCGCGCGAGAGAGAGAGAGAAAGAGAGAGAGAGAGAGAGAGAGAGAGAGAGAGAGAGAGAGAGAGAGAGAGAGAGAGAGAGAGAGAGAGAGAGAGAGAGACAGAGAGAGAGAGGAGGAGGGGGGGACTTCTCCAACTGAAGCCTCGGGGGAGTTTTCAGAGTAAGGTGCAAAAGGGCAGAGCAAAGCAAGAGCTACACGGCTACAGTACAAGTGAGAAACACTCAAAGGCCCAACACATCTATGAGGTGGATGTGTCTTCATGCCTGAGAGAATTCCTCTGTATAAAGATGTTTTTTATTTTTTATTTTATTTTTTTAGCCATTTCCCTTAAATGATTTTGCCTCTAATTTGTGGTAGCTACATAGCAACACTATACACACACCCCAAATCACACCTTACTGCTGAGACATACACACACGGACACATGGACACACACACGGACACACAGACACACACAGGGACACACAGACACAGACCCTCCACTCACGCTGTTAAATACTCTTACGTGTGGTCAAGCAGCGAAGTTGACATTGCTGACCACTGCGGAGGCAAAGTGGGGGTTTGCTGGGGTTTCAAAGGGAGCTGCCAGGGCGGTGTTGGCAGGGGTTCTGGGATCAGGGGGAAGACTGGGGTAGATAGGTAATAGATGTGGACAGATCCCAGATCAGCCAGTTGGTTCCCTGAGGAGAGTTCTGCCTCGGGTGTGTGGAGCTTTGATCCACTCCGGCTCCTGGCTGGAATTTGAATACGTGCGCACACACACACTAATGAACAAACATATGCATACACAAATAAATAAACACTATTGAACATATCATACATGCTGTGTACATTCTCTCTCTCTCTCTCTCTGTTAAAACTGGATGATAGGAACACTGTGGACAATTTTCAGCACTCTGTCTCTCTCTCTCTCTCTCTCTCTCTCTCTCTCTCTCTCTCTCTCTCTCTCTCTCTCTCTCTCTCTCTCTCTCTCTCTCTCTCTCTCTCTCCCTCCCCCATTCATGTACTAGCTGTGTCCACTTTATTAAGATACTGTATCAAATCAGATCCTTCAAAAAGCCTAGACGTGTCTCCAAGCCCCAACATGTGCTTACACCGCCCCCATAAGGCTCAGTCTGTCTCTCCACCCATCAGCACGCTAGGAGGGTCCTCTCTCTCCCCTCTCATCTCTCCTCCTGGTTACCTCTTTAAGCCCACTCTACTTCCAATCCGATAGCCCCAATCGTTCAGCTGTCTCTTCTTTGTGCTATCTCTCTCCATATGAGCTGTCCGTGTGTCTGTCTCTCTTCATCTGAGCTGTCCGTGTGTCTGTCTCTATACAGTATATATCTCAATCTAATACTATTACCACATTGTATTATTCAAACTGGCAATATAATCAGGTCCGGCATTATGGGTGGACCTCCAAGCGCTCCGTCACTGGCCCAGCCTTAATCTCCTGAAATGTTTGTGGCTGAAAATTCGAGGCCTACCTGTTCATGTTGTTTGAGATATTGTTGAAATAATCAGAAGTTGCTTGTATATGTAGCCAATTCCCTTATGCAGAGTCATATGTTCAAATGTTAAATGATAGGAAATGTGTACCTCGAGCTGTATTGTTCATTTGTTTGTTGTTGTACTTGTTGCACCGATCGACTGAACATGTCAGCTAGTTAGCTAGTAGGCTACCTACCCAGGCGGGCACAGTACAGGTATCAGACAGTAGTAGCTAAAGTTAGCTGTGAAATGGAATGTATTACCTCACTTGTAATTATTATCAGATATAATTTGAAAGGAGGATCTTCCCAGGCAAGATTTAATCAACGTTTTTAGAGGAGGTATTGAGGTGTATTTTTCTAGCTAGCAAACCTAGCTGCCAATTAAACCCAGCTAACTACCAAGCTTGATAGTTATTACCTGTCCCGACATCATTATGCAGATATTTATAATGGTGTTGTTTCAAAATGTTTCTAGCTAATGAGAATATTCATATCCAAGCTTGACCATCTGCCTGCTCAACTTCTGACTGCGTTGGCATGACAACGGCAAGGATTTGGCATGATAGCACAAACAGATTGGTACTCAGGCTAGCATCGGACTGAATGGACTGTGCATTGTTTGGTAGCCTATATTGCTTGCTAAATCCCTCTCAGGATTATAATAGTATATTTGACATAATGTGGTGGTCAAGGTCGACATCTGCTGTTTTATGTGGTTATGGTGTGGTTATTGTGTTGAACAGAACATTCAGAATTCAAGATTCTGATCATCGATTACACAGTCATAACCAACTCAGTGTCCTTGCACTGAGTGCATGGCTACTGATGCGTGGAGAGTTGTTGGTAAAGACATTAGAGGATACTCTCCGTTGCATATTACAGTCTGTATTTTGTTAGGTGATATGATACCACGACATCATATACCTACACACATACATTTCTCTATACTAAACATTAATATGTCTGTCATACCAAACGGGAAACACAATTAAATGCACGGCTGAAGTGTTGGTTCTGCCACCGGGTCTGTATAACTCATAGAAATACAATTATTATATTTTATGGTGTAACCTTCTATGATGTACTAAGCTGAAAGAGATGGGTCTCTCATGTGACAGGACAGTGGTGGCTGAGCTGGACGAGATGGGTCTCTCATGGGACAGGACATAGGTGGCTGAGCTGGAAGAGATGGGTCTCTCGTGGGACAGGACAGAGGTGCCTGAGCTGGAAGAGATGGGTCTCTCATGGGACAGGACAGAGGTGGCTGAGCTGGAAGAGATGGGTCTCTCATGGGACAGGACAGAGGTGGCTGAGCTGGAAGAGATGGGTCTCTCATGGGACAGGACAAAGGTGGCTGAGCTGGAAGAGATGGGTCTCTCGTGGGACAGGACAAAGGTGGCTGAGCTGGAAGAGATGGGTCTCTCATGTGACAGGACAGAGGTGGCTGAGCTGGAAGAGATGGGTCTCTCGTGGGACAGGACAGAGGTGGCTGAGCTGGATGAGATGGGTCTCTCGTGGGACAGGACAGAGGTGGCTGAGCTGGACGAGATGGGTCTCTCATGGGACAGGACAGAGGTGGCTGAGCTGGATGAGATGGGTCTCTCATGTGACAGGACAGTGGTGGCTGAGCTGGAAGAGATGGGTCTCTCGTGGGACAGGACAGAGGTGGCTGAGCTGGACGAGATGGGTCTCTCATGGGACAGGACAGAGGTGGCTGAGCTGGACGAGATGGGTCTCTCATGGGAAAGTGCACAAGCTGAGGCCAGAGATGGATTCTAGTGGTAGAAGATTGTTGCGGTCTTATGTTCCACCCACACTGAGGAGGACAAGGGGGACTAAGTATGATGTTTGATATGAAGCTGAATTCTATCTAGTCATAATGATTTAGTCCTAAAACACATGTTTCCTAATGGGGCAGATTGAGTCCCTATGCCCTGTTTTCCCACCACTCCATTACAGGCTCTAGACAAACATTGTGTTGTTTGTGGCCCCATTCCATACGTATACACCAATGCCAAACTAGCCTCCTGCACACCAATTGGCATTCCAGAGGTTGGCATGTGCGCCAGCTGCAGATTCACACTGTGTTTGAGGGGGAAAAAAGTTAGCGGGTCCATTTCACACATTCCCTTGGTCATTGACTGTCACACTTTGACACACACACAGGCACATGAGCGAACACCGTCTCTGGAGGTGATACTTAGATACACTGCTACAGATGTAGGATCTTAATTTGAGCCAGTTTGCTACAGCAGGAAAATAATCCTGCAGCAACAGGAAATGTTAATTATTATGTGGATTATAACTAAAATATATTTTTGTGTTTTTGATGCATTTTTCATAAGGGAAAATCAAGTCTGAAATATCTAACTGGAAATTACAAACTTTTAAACCTCAAATACACTACACGTTTTACATTTCCTGCAGGAAAGTTATCCTGCAACAGGGTGATCAAATTAAAATCCTACATCTGTAACTGGATTCCACAGGACCTCCATCTGTCCCCAATCTCACACACACACGCATGCACGCACACACACATTCTGACTGCCAACACTTAAATTGGCTTAGGGAAATTTGGCAAGCGAAGCTGTGATATCGCTGTGATGAAGAATAAGCCAGAGAAAAGTGTGAAATAGGTTCTTCAAGCATGTTCCAGAGAGAGTGTCAGCCTGAAAATGTTGATAGATAGTCAAGAGTTGAGATGAGCAACAGCTGATAGACATACACTGCCGTTCAAAAATAATTCGCTTTTCTTTCAAAAACAAGCAAATGTCTAAGCGACCCCCAACCTTTGAATGGTGATGTCAATGGTGTATTGGAGGCGAAGTCAGGTGCAGGAGAGCAGAGTATAATGAACAGGCGTACTTTTATTATAGTTCTAAAAACGAGAGCACTACATGAATCAAACGCGCTCAAAAAACGTAAAACCACATAACATGAAACAATTACACACAAAACATGATGGGAAACAGAGGGTTAAATACAAGTAGATTGATTGGGGAAGTGAAAACCAGGTGTGTATGGAAACAAGACAAGACAAATGGATATATGAAAAATGGAGCGGTGATGGATAGAAAGCCGGTGACGTCGAACACCGCCCGAACAAGGAGAGGAGCCTACAGTACCCACCCCCCTTGACGCACGGCTCCAGCGGCGCGCTGACACCGGCCTCGAGGACGACGCGCAGGGCGATTTGCCATTTATGAATGTGCGATTCTGACAGTCAACAAATAAATCATAAGGAATAAGGTTTTGAAGTGTCTTTCCTATATCTAGGAGATGTAATAAAGCTCAGGAAATATTTTAGTTTTTGGACAGATATTTAACCACAATTTTTTCCACAAAACTACCTCCATACTTCCATATTTCTTTTACCGGTACCGGTTACCTTCAGATGAGTCCTGTGACACTTTTGGGTTGTAGAGCAAAACGGGGAACACCTTCGTGTTCGTGAGAATCTCGCCTTTCCAAAGTGGGGTAATATTAGTTTGTAACCCAAATGGTTCAGAATGTCTCAGGGTCTGACAAACACCGCTGTAGCTCTGCCACCTTCCACCGCAGATGCGGAAGGCCGACATGGGCGGGTGTGGTGGATTGAGACGCAGCTCATGCTATATCTCTAGCTTAAACTGACGGATTTTGACAGCCAGGAGTCCTCAGGCCAGGTTGTCCTGAGGCATGATCCTAGGGCTCAGGTCCTCAGGTCCTCAGGTCCTGAGAGAGAGAGAGAGAGAGAGAGAGAGAGAGAGAGAGAGAGAGAGAGAGAGAGAGAGAGAGGAGAATTAGAGGGAACATACTTAAGATCACACAGGACACCAGACAAGCACGGCCAGATAATCACAGCCCCCACACCACTAGAGGGATATCAAAAGACCACCAACTTACTACCCTGAGACAGGGCTGAGTATAGCCACGAAGATCTCCCACACCACACGAGCCTGAGGTAGAGCAAAACCGGACAGGAAGATCACGTCAGTGACTCAAAGTATAGCTAAAAAAGCCTGGCACAACTTGATGCACCCCTCATAGGGACGGCTTGGGAGAGCACGAGTAAGCCGGTGACTTAGCCACGTAATAAGACTCTTGGAAGATTAATCCAAATGAGGACAAAAATAGATCCTAAAAATAAATAAAAAAATACAATAGGGCCAGAGAATCCCAGTGGAGAGATGGGAGCTGGCCAGGCAGACACAGCAAGGGTGGTTCGTCACTCCAGTGCCTTGTCGTTCACCTTCGCACCCCTGGGCCAGACTACACTCAATCATACTGAAGAGATGAGTCTTCAGTAAAGACTTAAAGGTCGAGACTGAGTATGCGTCTCTCACATGGGTAGGCAGACAATTCCATTAAAATGGAGCTCTATAGGAGAAAGCCCTGCCTCCAGCTGTTTGCTTAGAAATTCTAGGAACAATAAGGAGGCCTGAGTCTTGTGACCGTACTGTACGTGTAGGTATATACGGCAGGACCAAATCGGAGTGATAGATAGGAACAAGTCCATGTAATGCTTTGTAGGTTAGCAGTAAAACCTTGAAATCAGCCCTAACCTTAACAGGAGGCTAGCACAGGAAAATTGATACTTTTTTGGGGGTTCTAGTCAAGATTCTAGCAGCCGTATTTTTTTATTGAACTTTTATGTAAACAGGGAGACACATTGAGTCCTAGGTCTCATTCACAAGCGGGAACAACAGTCACATTAGCACACAGACAATTATATACAAAAATACATGCAATATACACATTAGCCATTACAATCAAATAAAACAAACACATTCATCACTATAAAATCCTTAACCAATTTCCTAAATTGACCCAGGGATACCAAATCATCCAAACAAAGTGCCAACTGGAGACTATTGCACACATGAGGTGCCTGATATGAAAAAGCAGATCTCCCCAACTCTGTGGTTACCAAGGGAGACATCATCGTTAACCAACCCTGTGGCCTCGTATTATAACTTGAAATTCTAAATTTCAACAAAGATGTTGTATTTTGTAAGCTTGTGGAGTAGGGTTTTATGAACAAAAAGAGAATCATGAAGTCTTCAAAGAGGTCCAGTCAACTGTTTTGGTAAAGGATGCAGTGATGAGTATTAAAACTGTCAGATGTAATAAAACGAAAGGAGCTATTATAAACCGAATCAAAGGATTTCAGAGTAGTATCAGTTGCACTTCGGTAGATGGTATCACCATAGTCAAGGACAAATAGAAAAGGTGATTCTACAATTGCTTCCTGCTAGCCAGATTAAAAACAAGCTTTATTTCTATATAAAGAAACCCACTTTACATTTAAGCTTCTTAACAAGCTCATTTGTATGTTTCTTAAAAGATAGATCATTGTCCATCTAAATACCAAGTGATTTGTATGCAGGGATTTGTTCAATTGGGCCCCGTGTGGCTCAGTTGGTAGAGCATGGCGCTTGCAACGCCAGGGTTGTGGGTTCGATTCCCACGGGGGGCCAGTACAAAAAAGTATGAATGTATGTACTTGTAAGTCGCTCTGGATAAGAGCGTCTGCTAAATGACTTAAATGTAATGTAAATGTAAATTACAGTACCATTCAAGGAGTGAAGATGTAACCTAACTGAGATACATTTACGAGACTTTGAAAACAGCATGTATTTAGTTTTGCCTGTATTAAGTACAAGCTTTACATTCATAAGGGCTTCCTGAACAGCTGCAAAATCTGACGTTAACCTTCACACAGCTAAATCAACAGTCTGAGCAATTGTATACACAATAGTATCATCCGCATACAAATGAAGACCACAATTTTCAACAGATTGACCAAAAGCATTTATGTTAATCGTAAAAAAGAACAGGTCCTAATATGAATCCCTGTGGAACACCTTTATGTAACTCAAGAAAATTCAACTTAACTCCATCCAAACACAATGGCCTGAGTTCTGTCTCTAACGTAGTCAGAAAACAAAGACACATGCGGCAGAGCCAAGGCCTGTTGATGACAGTTTCTTCAACAGAATACCCAGAACAACAATATCAAAGGTCTTAGACAGGTCTACAAACAAAGCAGAACAACTAATTTTAGCATCCAAAGCATTGGTCATTCACAACTAATGTCGTTGCTGTAATAGTGTCAATAGTGTCCCTGTTCTAAACCCTGATTGGTTTACATTTATGGAGTGTCAACACATACAGGTTTCCATACTTTGGGAATAATTCCTGAAGACAATGTCAAATTTCAAATATGAGTTACTGAGGCAGCAATGATGGTCGCTGCACACTTTAGCAGACCAATTTCCAAATGATCTACCCCTTCAGATTTCTTAATGTATTAACTTCCTTAACAGAGAATCATTCAACAAATTACAGTTAAAGTCGGGAAGTTTACATACACCTTAGCCAAATACATTTAAACTCAGTTTTTGACAATTCCTGACATTTAATCCTAGTAAAAATAGTTTTAGGTCAGTTAGGATCACCACTTTATTTTAAGAATGTGAAATGTCAGAATAATAGTAGAGAGAATGACTTATTTGAGGTCTTTTCCCATGATGTCAAGCAACGAGGCACTGAGTTTGAAGGTAGGCCTTGAAATTACATCCACAGGTACAACTCCAATTGACTCAAATGATGTCAATTAGCTTATCAGAATCTTCTAAAGCCATGACATCATTTTCTGGAATTTGATGTTAAAAAATGTAAAGTTGTTTTAAAGGCACAGTTAACTTAGTGTATGTAAACGTCATACCCACTGGAATTGTGATACAGTGAATTATAAGTGAAATATTCTGTCTGTATGTAACGGGCTTCCTCCTTCTCTTCATCCGAAGAGGAGTAGCAAGGATTGGACCAACGTGCAGCGGGGTGTGAATTCATAATGATTTATTAAACAAAAACGACGAAACACGAAATAACACTTAGAAATACAAAATAACAAAAACGAATGTAGACTGACCTAAACCATGAGAACTTACATATAACACGAAGCACGTAGGAACAGGTACAGACTATAACAAACGAACGAACAAACGCTACAGTCCCGTGTGGTGCGCAGACACAGACACGGACGACAATCACCCACAAACAAACAGTGAGAACAACCTACCTTAATATGACTCTCAATCAGAGGAAACGTCAAACACCTGCCTCTAATTGAGAGCCATACCAGGCAACCCAAAACCAACATAGAAACAGAAAACATAGACTGCCCACCCAAAACTCACGCCCTGACCAATAAACACATACCAAACAACAGAAAACAGGTCAGGAACGTGACACTGTAAACAATTGTTGGAAAAATTACATGTGTCATGCACAAAGTAGATGTCCTAACTGACTTGCCAAAACTATAGTTTGTTAACAAGAAATTTGTGGAGTGGTTGAAAAACGAGTTTTAATGATTCCAACCTAAGTGTATGTAAACTTCCGACTTCAACTGTACATCCATTAATATCCAGACCACACTTAAAGTGAGTTGGCTTAGAAACGGAGTCAAACATATATACATTTATGCATTAATTATATACATTTTGATCAGTAATGGTACCAGAAACAATATTAATTTGATGGAGAAGAAGAGTTAAGAGATTTAACACTTTTCCAGAACTTGTCTGAATTCCCTGCACAATCAGATTTTGCTTTTCTAACTAGATTTACACATAGATTTCTCAATATCCTAAATGATTGCCAATCTGGGTTTGAGTCTGTAAATCTAGCTTTGGCCCGGACAGCGTCTCTATTGTGAATAGCTTTGGCAGTCCGGTGTGAACTAAGGGTTATACCTACTTTTAACTCTCATGGTTTTTAAGGGATTATGTTTATCGACAATAACATTGAAGACATTTGAGAAATGTTTTAGAGCCAGCTCTGGATCACGCATACAAAGCTCTCCCTTGCCCTCTATTTGGCAAATCTGACCGTAATTCTATCCTCCTGATTCCTGCTTACAAGTGAAAACTAAAGCAGGAAGCACTAGTGACTCGGTCCAAAAAAAAGTGGTCAGATGAAGCAGATGCTAAACTACAGGACTGTTTTGTTAGCACAGACTGGAATATGTCCTGGGATTTTTCCGATAGCATTGAGGAGTACACCACTTTAGTCACTGGCTTCATCAATAAGTGCATGGATGAAGTCATCCCCACAGTGACTGTACGTGCATAACTCAACCAGAAGCCATGGATTACAGGCAACATCTGAACTGAGCTAAAGGGTAGAGCTGCCGCTTTCAAGGAGCGGGACTCTAACCCAGAAGCTTATAAGAAATCCCGCTACACCCTCCAACAAACCATCAAACAGGCAAAGCGTCAATAGAGGACTAAGATCGAATCGTACTACACCGGCTTCAACGCTCGTCGGATGTGGCAGGACTTGCAAACAATTACAGACTACAAAAGGAAAGCACAGCCGCGAACTACCTAGTGACACGAGCCTACCAGACGAGCTAAATGCCTTCTATGCTTGCTTCGAGGCAAGTAACACTGAAACATGCATGAGAGCATCAGCTGTTCTGGATGACTGTGTGATCACGCTTTCCGTAGCCGATGTGAGTAAGACCTTTAAACAGGTCAAGATTCACAAGACCGCAGGGCCAGACGGATTACCAGGATGTGTACTCCGAGCATGTGCTGACCAACTGGCAAGTGTCGTCACTGACATTTTCAACCTCTCCCTGTCTGAGTCTGTAATACCAACATGTTTCAAGCAGACCATCATAGTCCCTGTGCCCAAGAACACTAAGGTAACCTGCCTAAATGACTACCGACCCGTAGCACTCACGTCTGTAGCCATGAGGTGCTTTGAAAGGCTGGTCATGGCCCACATCAACAGCATTACCCTAGAAATCCTAGACCCACTTCAATTTGCATACCGCCCCAACAGATCCACAGATGATGCCATCTCTATTGCACTCCACACTGCCCTTTCCCACCTGGACAAAAGGAACACTTATGTGAGAATGCTATTCATTGACTACAGCTCAGCGTTCAACACCATAGTGCTCTCAAAGCTAATCACTAAGCTAAGGACCCTGTGACTAAACACCTCCCTCTGCAACTGGATCCTGGACTTCCTGACGGGCCGCCCCCAGGTGGTAAGGGTAGGTAACAACACATCCGCCATGCTGATCCTCAACACTCAGTCCTCTACTGTACTCCCTGTTCACCAAGTCATGAAGAGGGCAATGCAAAACCTATTCCCCCTCAGGAGACTGAAAAGATTTGGCATGGGTCCTCAGATCTTGGTTGCATCACTGTCTGGTATGGCAACTGCTTGGCCTCCGACCGCAAGGCACTACAGAGGGTAGTGCGTACGGCCCAGTACATCACTGGGGCCAAGCTTCCTGCCATCCAGGACCTCTATACCAGGCGGTGTCAGAGGAAGGCCCTAAAAATGTTCAAAAGACTCCAGCCACCCTAGTCATAGACTGTTCTCTCTGCTACCGCACGGCAAGTGATACCGGAGCACCAAGTCTAGGCCCAAAGGCTTCTCAACAGCTTCTAACCCCAAGCCATAAGACTCCTGAACAGCTAATCAAAAGGCTAACCAGACTATTTGCATTGCCCCCCCACCCCCTCTTTTACGCTGCTGCTATTCTCTGTTTATTATCTATGCATAGTCACTTTAACTCTACCTACATATACATATTACCTCAATTACTTCAACTAACCGGTGCCCCCGCACATTGACTCTGTACCGCTACCCCCTGTATATAGCCTCGCTATTGTTATTTTACTGCTGCTCTTTAATTATTTGTTTATTATTTGTTTATTACTTGTTTATTACTTGTTTATTTTTTTATTTTTTTTACTTATCTATTTTTTACTTAACACATATTTTTCTTAAAACTGCACTGTTGGTTAAGAGCTTGTAAGTAAGAATTTCACGGTAAGGTTGTATTTGGCGCATGTGACAAATACAATTTGATTTGATTTGATACAGTCAATGTCATTACATTGAAGATCATGTAAAAAAAAAAACATTTTCATTGAAATGTTTCAAATTCCTCTTTCAAATAAGACGGGATTTGGATCTAGGTATTCACACATCCCTGATACATCCAATAGGACAGCTTATATCTAAGGAAAACACCCCACTTTATTTGTAAATATAAGGACGTTCAAGGTTGATTTTGTAGGGTCCTTCAGATTTGGACACATGGGCTCATTAATTATCTGGGTCAAATTTAATTTAACACAACAATCAGAGTCATGGTTTCCCCAGGCAATGTAAAGTCCCCAATGATTAACACTTCAGAGGCTGAAAAGGAGGCTATTAAGTCAATGAGTTCTAATAGCAAACATTTGTTAGCCAACGGTGGACGGTGAACTCCCAGGATTGTTATTGTAGAGTTACTTCCTAATTGGAGACTTTTAAGGCCAAAAATTCGAATTGCTTTGGGATGGGGTCCTAAAACGGAACCTTGAGATGAGACAAAACTAGCCTGTTATAGAATATTGTGTAGACAGCTAAGCTGACTGAAGACCGGGCATTCAACTCGCAGTTGTTGACATCGTTTCCACTGTAACATTTATTTGCATGATGTGATGAAACTTCAAGTTGCAAGCTACTTTCGTATCAAGGTGTTGTAGAACCAGTGTCTCAGGAAACACATTCCAGACACTGGTTCTTGCTGTTGGAATAATGTTGTTGGAATAATTGGATTTGACATAGAAATATCATCTATCTCGATAGGCTAGCCAGCTGCAGTATGCTAACTAGCTGCTAGTCACGAGGTCAGGCTTTAGCCTACACATAGAACTGAATTAGCTGATCATCTTGAGATGGCGAGTCAACTTCAAAACTTCTCTCAATAGTAACGCTATTAGCTTACCTCGCTGTCACTACTCACGACTGCCCTTGTTTGTTGTGATTGAATGGCAAAGACACACCCAAGAGACACCCACATACAACCACATACCCAAAATCAGGAAGTTCAGCCCCCTCTTAAAAGTTGAAAAGGGGCAAAATGTTAAAGTTTTCTTCCTGAGCAAGTCTTAACTACCTAATCCAATATCTAGCTAAGGAGTTTTGCAGTTGTAGGACCAGTATTTATGAAAATCGGGTTTACTTGCTAGCTGAGCCAGTCTCCAATCCAAAAGTGATGCTTACAGCACCAGTTAACACTAAATGCTGAATAAATGCTCCCTCCGTCTAGCTAATAACATGAAAACGGTAGTCTTGATAAGGCAGTTGCTGTTTGTTCACCGAGTTCTGCAACTGACTGTTCTAGCTGCCTAAAATTTTATCGCGTTGGCAAAATGTTACAAAGTAGCGACACCAGTAGAGACTTGCCGATCTCTGCAAACAGTTCCATACATTTACTCTTAGTGAATACGAACCCTGGACATTGAACCCAATACAGAACAAACTTCTTCAAACGTTTGTCTCGAACCACATGGTTTGTTTGTGCTGACTTTCTCCCGAATGCTGGGGTTGGGTGATAGAATATGTTGTTGGTAGACGCAGGATGAGGGCTGATGTTCCAGAGACCCCACCAGAGCACGCACACAGACAGACAGACAGACAGACAGACAGACAGACAGACAGACAGACAGACAGACAGACAGACAGACAGACAGACAGACAGACAGACAGACAGACAGACAGACAGACAGACAGACAGACAGACAGACAGACAGGACAGACAGGACAGACAGGACAGACAGGACAGACAGGACAGACAGACAGACAGACAGACAGACAGACAGACAGACAGACAGACAGACAGACAGACAGGACAGACAGACAGACAGAAAACACTGCAAGCTCTTTTTAAAGATCCTTACTGTCATTTTATTTTTTGTAATTTGAAATAGATTTCTAAGTCTTTTTGTAAATGATTGTAAAGCCCAATATGGATTGTCTGACAGACCGACAAAACTGAGTATGAGTTGGGTAATCAAGTAATTTGGGGCATGTCTCTGGTCTGTTGCTGGTATCTGCTCAGTCTGTGGATAATGGAGATAGCAAACCACATACCACAGTCTCTTAGTCTGTTTCGCTGTCTCCCCTCAAATACAGTACTTTTCAATCATGTACTCTAACTAATGAGTGTCACCGCTAAGTTGGTTTTCTAGAATGACAACAAACACAATTAATCATCAAACAATAGTATTGTTAACTCTGGTTCTAAAATAATACCAGCAACCCTTTAAAAAGTAACCCTCAATCTCTGTCAAATATGGATAAGAAAGGACCTCTGTAAATGTCCTTCAACACTGATTCAAAATAAAAAGTCCTGAAGTCAATAGCACTCTCTTCATAAAATAAACATTTTCAGAAGATGGATAGGGGTGACTGTAGAGTAGACCATGTCTCTCCTTGGACTAGAGAAGATCCCCCTGCCTTAACTAAGACAGTGGTTGATTGGCAGTGGAGGACCACTTCTTTTAAAGAGGTATGAGGAACTAATATATCCAGGAAAGATGGTTACCTGAGTGGTCTCTGACCTGACAGATGTTAAATATCAGGAGCAACAGAGAAGCCCAAAGAGCAACAGAAGCCCACGGAGCAATAGAAGCCCAAGGAGTAACAAAAGCACAAGGAGATACAGAAGCCCAATGAGCAACAGAAGCCCAAGGAGCAACAGAAGCCCAAGGAGATACAGAAGCCCAAGGAGCAACAGAAGCCCACGGAGCAATAGAAGCCCAAGGAGCAACAGAAGCCCAAGGAGATACAGAAGCCCAAGGAGCAACATAAGCCCACGGAGCAACAGAAGCCCAAGGAGCAACAGAAGCCCAAGGAGCAACAGAAGCCCAAATATCAACAGAAACCCAAGGAGATACAGAAGCCCAAGGAGCAACAGAAACCCAAGGAGCAACAGAAGCCCAAGGAGCAACAGAAACCCAAATAGCAACAGAAACCCAAGGATCTAGAGAAAAAGGGTTCCAAAAGGGTTCTTTACAGCAGGATAGGGTTCAATGTTCTTGTTTTTTTTAATGTACGGAGAGCCAGGGGCACACTCCAACACTCAGACATCATTTACACAAGATGCATGTGTGTTTAGTGAGTCTGCCAGATTAGAGGCAGTAGGGGTGCATGAATTGGACCATTTTCCTGTCCTGCTAAGCATTCAACATGTAATGAGTACTTTTGGTTGTCAAGGAAAATGTATGGAGTAAAAAGTACATTATTTTCTTTAGGAATGTAGTGAACTACAACAGCATAACTTTAGACCGTCCGCTCGCCCCGACACGGGCGCGAACCAGGGACCCTCTGCACACATCAACAACAGTCACCCACGAAGCGTCGTTACCCATCGCTCCACAAAAGCCCCGGCCCTTGCAGAGCAAGGGGAAACCCTACTTCAAGTCTCAGAGCAAGTGACGTAACCGATTGAAACGTTATTAGCGCGTACCCGCTAACTAGCTAGCCATTTCACATCCGTTACACGAGCGGCCACGTATCACTGGGAGTTCGACAGAGCCTGTCAACTCCTGGGCGTCCGGTGAGCTTGTCCCAAACGTTACTATGTGTGGTGGAAGAGTGGAGGCCAACATACATGTAACGCGAAGGAAAGATTTGCTGTAGTTGTAGAGTTGCTGGTATAATTTCTGGTGTGCATGGTTGTGTTTCTTTGACAGCACTGGGAGCAACTGGGTTTTAGATTTAGTTATTGATTTTAACTGTTTTCTTTAATTCGTATTTGGCACCCTTATTGATTTGGTTTAGTCGATTTAACAGACTTTTCACCAAGTTGGCTTGGGATTACTGGGCCAACACCTAACCTCTAGGACATTTTACATTGTGCAGTGGACTTGCCGATAAACCTTTATTTAACTAGGCAAGTCAGTTAAGAACAAATTCTTATTTACAATGACTGTAAGGCGTGCATACTGGCAGTAGAGAAGTCAGGCGCAGGAGAGCAAAGACTGTGTTACAACGGCGCAGTTTAATGATAAAAATCACAGTGAACAAAAACAATATATACAATGGGACAAAAACCCCAGACATAACGTGCACAAGCACTTACAATAAACAATACCGGACAAGGACATGAGGGGAAACAGAGGGTTAAATACACAACATGTAATTGATGGAATTGAAACCAGGTGTGTGGGAAGACAAGACAAAACAAATGAAAGGTGGATCGGCGATGGCTAGAAGACCGGTGACGTCGACGTCGAACGTTGCCCGAACAAGGAGAGGGACCGACTTCGGAGGAAGTCGTGACAATGACGGCCTACTAAAAGGCCTCTTGCGGGGACGGTTTGGGATTAAAAATATGGGACAAAACACCCATCAGACACGACATAAAAAGAGACCAAAGACAACAGCAACACATGACTACACGGCATGGTAACAACACAACATGGTAGCAGCACAAAACACGGTACAAACGTTATTGGGCACAGACAACAGCACAAGGGCAAGAATGTAGACAACAATACATCACACAAAACAGCCACAACTGTCAGTGAGTGTCCATGACTGAGTCTTTGAATGTAGCGATGGAGATAAAACTGTCTAGTTTGATTTTTGTTGCAGCTCGTTCCAGTCGCTAGCTGCAGCAAACTCAAAAGAGGAGCGGCCCAGGGATGTGTGTGCTTTGGGGACCTTTAACAAAATGCGACTGGCAGAACGGGTGTTGTATGTGGAGGATGAGGGCTACAGTAGATATCTCAGATAGGGGGAGTGAGGCCTAATAGAATGCACATGATTCTAAAGCTTAAAGTAAACTGACAGCTGATCGCAAAGGTCATTAAATTAACTGGTTGAATTTAAGTTTCATCTGTTTTCATTTATGTATTTCAATCACCGAAAAGTGTAGCCAGAGGTGTAGCCCATTCTCCTCACCGTAGCCCCTCCCCTGTGTGAGTGAGAGCCACAGGGTAGACAGCTCTGTGAAAGAATGACAGCTGTCTGAGAAGAGAAGTATCTAACAACAAAAAATGCCCAGATTTACAGCAGAGGAGCTGATGAGTGAACACTTGGCAACCAGAATAACAGCCAGGGACAGGGCCAGGGAGTTTCCAGTTGAACTGTACGAGGATGGAGGAGTACTGTTCTGCAAAGTCTGTCAGCATTCAAATGTCTACATACGGGGTCAAACTGCGGTGGCTCACCTGAGGACACTCCAACACAACAATAGGTCTAGTGGACCAGGTAAGCATTCTGATGCTTTAGCTAGATACAGATATATTAACTTGCTACTAGGTTTGCTCAGGTTAGCTAATATCTGTTCTTGACAATTACAATTTTGGCTGTATCTACATACATACATACATACTGTATCTACGGCAAGTTAGCTAGCTAATGTTAGGTAGGCAAGCTTCCCATGTTGTCACTCCATCACGTCATTTAAGGTATCTCGCTAGCTAACAAGTTAGTCAAAGTGACATGGTGGAGTTATCAAAACAAGTGACAAGTTAGGAATTACAAAAGCAGCAAGTCACAGACATCATTTTTGTGACTTTTGTGTGACTTTTTGTAGTTAACTGTCATTGTTTGGAAAGGTTTTTGTGTGAGACATACTGTCAGGTTTATGGGCTCTGTCTGTGTGTTCCAGGCTTCTGTGTCAGGTTTATGGGCTGTGTGCATGTGTGTCATGCTTTAGGAGAGAGTGTGCTTAGCTTCAAAGCTTGAGATCCACTGTAGGCCTGCCATTGAACTCAACCTGAGAATTCCTAATTTACCAAATGTAACCATTGTTCTTTACTTTCTAAATAATTTTCAGTCTAAACAAGACTGTCTGGCAAAGACCCCCTCCACAGCTGAGAGAAAGGAGTTCACCTTGGACTTCACAAGAACATTAATAAAAGCAGATATACCTCTTGAGAAGGTGCCCAAGTTCTCAACATTTCCGAAGAAACACTGCAAGCAGGGAGGGTCTACTCCAGCGCCATACTATCAGCGATCAGAGTACCTACCAGAGCTCTATCCACAATATGAGGGTGATGCTGTTGAGGGAAAGGACATTTATGTCATCCTTGATGAGATGACCGTTGCCGTTGGAAGATGTGCACTGGCCATCCTACTCCAGCCAGTGGATGAGCGACCTGTTGTAACAGACCTGGCTTTCTTGGATAAAGTCAACTTTACTACTGTGTCCCAAGCTGTCATTTCCTGTCTCAACAACAATTTGGTTGACTTTTGTAAGCGACTCAGCTAGCTTCATGAAGAAGGCTTTCACCAGCATCTTGAAGATGGCGCCGACAGAGATGGTCGCCTCATTTCAGGTCCTTAAAACAAATAACTGCATAGTTTTATTTTTTATGTATTATTTCTTACATTGTTAGACCAGAAAATCTCAAGTGTTATTGCATACAGCCAGGAAGAACTATTGGCTATAAAAGCGTTGTCAACTTACCATCATTACGACCAGGAATACGTCTTTCCCGAAGCGGCTCCTCTGTTCGGACTTCCACCCTGGACATGCGATCTTATCCCAGAGGCCGACCCAAAACAACGCTGTCGCTGCAGGAGAGGCAGACGAAGCGGCCTACTGGTCAGACTCAGAAGGCAAGCACACCATCCACAGCTTCCGAGCATATTACTCGCCAATATCCAATCTATAGATAAGAAGGTGGATGATATTAGGGCACGAGTTGCCTTCCAGAAAGATTGTAACATTCTCTGTTTCACGGAAACATGGCTCACTCGGGATATGTTGTCAGAGTCGGTACAGCCACCCGGTTTCTTCAGGCATGGCGCCGACAGAAACAAACATCTCACTGGTAAGAAGAATGGCGGAGGTGTATGCCTTATGATTAAAGATTCATGGTGTAGTCACAACAACATACAGGAACTCAAGTCCTTTTGTTCACCCGACCTAGAATTCCTTACAATCAAATACAGACCGCAGAATTCTCTTCGATTATAGTCACAGGCATGTACAGCCGCCCCCCCAAGAAGATCCCTCGTCGGCCCTGAAAGAACTTCTCTGGACTCTATGTAAACTGGAAACCATACATCCTGAGGCTGCATTTATTGTAGCTGGGGATTTTAACAAAGCTAACCTAAGAACCATACTTCCTAAATTCTATCAGCATATCGAATGCACAACAAGAGCTGGTAGCTTTCTGGATCATTACTACTCGAACTTCTGCGATGCATACAAAGCCCTCCCCCGCCCTGCCTTCGGCAAATCTGACCATGACTCCATTTTGTTGCTCCCAGCCTATAGACAGAAACTAAAACTGGAAACGCCCGTGCTCAGGTCAATACAACGCTGGTCTGACCAATCGGATTCCACACTTCAAGATTGCTTTGATCAATTGGACTGGGATATATTCTGGATAGCCTCAGACAATAACATTGACGTATACGCTGACTCAGTGAGCCAGTTTATTAGCAAGTGCATCGGAGATGTCGTTCCCTCTGTGACCATTAAAACCTCCCCCAACCAGAAACCGTGGATTGATGGCAGCATTCGCGCCAAACTGAAAGCACAAACTACCGCTTTTAATCATGGCAAGGCTACCAGAAACACCACCGACTACAAACAGTGCAGCTATTCCCTCTGCAAGGCAATCAAACAAGCAAAGCGTCAGTATAGAGACAAAGTAGAGTCGCAATTAATGGGCTCAAACACGAGACGTATGTGGCAGGGACTACAGTCAATCGCGGATTACAAAAAGAAAACCAGCTCCGTCACGGACACCGACGTCTTGCTCCCAGACAAATTAAACAACTTCTTTGCTCGCTTTGAGGACAATACAGTGCCACTGACATGGTCCACTACTAAAGCCTGTGGGCTCTCCTTCTCCTTGGCCAACGTGAGTAAAACATTTAAACGTGTTAACCCTCGCAAGGCTGCCGGCCCAGACGGCATCCCTAGCCACATCCTCAGAGCATGGGCAGACCAGCTGGCTGGTGTGTTTACGGACATATTCAACCAATCCTTATCCCAGTCTGTTGTCCCCACATGCTTCAAGATGGCCACCATTGTTCCTGTTTCCAAGAAAGCTAAGGTAACTGAACTAAATGACTATCGCCCTATTGCACTCACCCCTGTCATCATGAAGTGCTTTGAGAGACTAGTTAAGGACCATATCACCTCCACCCTACCCGATACTGTGGACCCACTCCAATTTGCTTACCACCCCAATAGGTCCACTGACGATGCAATCGCCATGACACTGCACACTGCCATATCAAGACTGGACAAGAGGAATACCTATGTAAGAATGCTGTTAATTGACTACAGCTCAGCATTTAACACCATAGTACCCTCCAAACTCGTCATTAAGCTCGAGACCCTGGGTCTTGACCCCGCCCTGTGCAACTGGGTTTTGGACATTCTGACAGGCCGCCCCCAGGTGGTGAGGGTAGGAAACAACATCTCCATCCCGCTGATCCTCAACACTGGGGCCCTACAAGGGTGCATTCTCAGCCCTCTCCTGTACTCCCTGTTCACCCATGACTGCGTGGCCATGCACGCTTCCAACTAAATAATCAAGTTAGCAGACGACACTACAGTGGTAGGCCTGATTACCAACAATGACGAGACAGCCTACAGGGAGGAGGTGAGGGCCCTCAGAGTGTGGTGTCAGGAATAAAACCTCTCACTCAACGTCAACAAAACAAAGGAGATGATCGTGGACTTCAGGAAACAGCAGAAGGAGCACCCCCCTATCCACATCGACGGGACAGTAGTGGAGAAGGTGGAAAGTTTTAAGTTAAGCAAACTACCTGCCCTCCAGGACACCTACACCACCCGAAGTCACAGGAAGGCCAAAAAGATCATCAAGGACAACAACCACCCGAGTCACTGCCTGTTCACCCCGTTATCATCCAGAAGGCAAGGTCAGTACAGGTGCATCAAAGCTGGGGCCGAGAGACAGAAGCTGTTTTCAATCTCAAGGCCATCAGACTGTTAAACAGCCATCGCTAACATGGAGAGGCTGCTGCCAACATACAGACTCAAATCTCTGGCCACTTAAATAAATGGAATATAAAGGTATCACTAGTCACTTGAAATAATGCCACTTTAATAATGTTTACATAGAGGTATCACTAGTCACTTTAACACCACTTTAATAATGTTTACATATCCTACATTACTCATCTAATATGTACATGCTGTATTCTACACCATCTACTGCATCTTGCCTATGCCGCAGAGCCATCGCTCATCCATGTATTTATATGTACATATTCTTATTCATTCCTTTACATTTGTGTGTATAAGGTAGTTATTGTGAATTTGTTAGATTACTTGTTAGATTTTACTGCATAGTCGGAACTAGAAGCACAAGCATTTCGCTACATTCACATTAACATCTGCTAACCATGTGTATGTGACCAATAAAATTTGATTTGAGGTGCCTCTTCCCAAACTCCGGACATGTCACCTGTTTTGCCCATCTCGTGAGCCTGGTGCTGGAGGTTTTTCCAGAGGTGTTTGAGGACGTGAATAGGGTGTGTGTGGTGAAGAAGGGGTTCTGTCAGGCAACCCAGCGTCGGCTGGAGCTGAGAGCATTCATGCTGGAACATGGCCATTCTCCTGTGATGCCTGTCTGCTGTGCAGACCAGGTGGGGCTCCTGGATTCGTGTTGTGGAGTACCTGGCAGAGTACATGGATGTGCTCACCGGCTTTACTACGACCTTACCAGAGACGGTGAATTGTGTCCAGGACCTTTGTGAGCTGCGGAGGGAACACAAGGCCCAGCTGAAGGCCCAGGCATTGTTCATTGTGTGGAGTGGCAAACCTGACAGAGCTGGAGGACACCTCTGTGCCAACAGCCCACAATATCACCAGCAATCTGGAGGACCTGCAAATGCAGTTTGAGTATGGCAGAACAGCTGTGGCTGATGACTGGCGCCTTCATACAACTAAGCTGCTGGGGCAGCTTCCAGAGGAAGACCGGTTCTCCTGCACTGAGTTGTTACAGTTTGCCATGGCAGCATGCTCCATCACGTTGCAGACTGTGCTGGAGAAGAACCCCTGCCTTCACATGTTCACGTCACTAACTGTTCTAGATCAAGATCAGGTGGTAGGCGCAAGAAAGAACATTACGGACTATGTCCATGCCATCCCTGCTCTGAGCCAGGTGTCTGCAGAGGAGTGGCACAGATAAATAGGCATCGCCAAGGCAGATGCTATGGAAGTGAGTGCAGTGGACTGGTGGGCTGCTAGTCAGGATAGGATGACAGCCTTAGCTTACATTGCGGCGATACATCTGTGTCCCCACATTACCTCAGTGGAGGTATAGAGACTTTTCTCACATTATCAGATGCTATTTAGTCAGCTTAGAAGGAGCCTCACAGAGAAATGCTAATGTTGTTGATTGCAAAGTATAATAGCATTGAGCACTAAAAAGCATGTCAGACACACACACAACAACTATATCACTCTCCGTGTGATAATTGTTCATTAACAGTTATATGGTGAATGGAATGAAGAGAGAGAATTGTTAATCTTATCTATTTGGTGTTTGTATTTATACAGTAGATGGAATCATCATTTTATTTGCCTTTGCACTTTGTTGATGACGCTCTATCTATCATGTTTTTCCATAAGGAAACGTTTCCAATAGAATTATAATTTAATCGTTGGGTCTGTGTAGAGTTTTTTATTAATTTTTTATGAAACTTTAGGAGAAGGATAACTGTAGGTTCATTGTCATCTTATACACAGAATTAAGCATTCAGTTACATAAAACCATGTTCCCAGTGTAATTAAATATTGTTACTACAGTGGAGGCAAAAACAAAAAGCTTTGAGCAGATTTTCAGCAGAAATCGCTGCAGAAAAGATTCTGTTTGGGTTTGCACAAGACTTTGGATCAGAAGGTTGTGTGTTTGATCCAAGTGGTGGACCCATTACTCAATTTGTTTTAACCTTAGCCTTTGAACGACCGAAACATAATATTTTTACACTATTAAAATGCTCAGAATTTAAGAAATTGTACCTGAGTGGGCGGGGAGCTTATATTCATGAGCTCACCTTGAATGACTGCTCTTTGAGGTAACAAGGTAAACAATGGGCCAGGTACATTCAGAGCATAAATTGTATGCTTCAACCCATTTCTCTGCAAAATGCTCTCATAGTCAAGAGCTGATAATGGACTGTTGGATATCAGACAAACGGCAGCAATACACAATTGCATTTCAATTGTTTTGTAACTAAATACAGAATACAGATCACTTATTGTATCTATTAGGGATCCCCATTAGCTGGCTCAAAGGGTCCAAACACATTAAGGCGCTTACGGTACATGTAAAACAAAAGATAAAACAGTACATAACATTATTACCACTACATATCTACAATACAAAATGTATAATACCACCATACAACAATATTACAATGTACGTGTGTGTGTGTGTGTGTGTAGAGTGTTTGTGCGTATGCATGTGTCTGTACAGTGGCTTGTGAAAATATTCACCCCCCCTGGCATTTTTCCATTTTGGGGGGGGGGGGGGGTGTATAATTTTATTTACACAATGTGCCTACCACTTTGAAGATGCAAAATATTTTTTATTGTGAAACAAACAAGAAATCAGACAAAAAAACTAAACTTGAGCGTGCATAACTATCCCCCCATCCAAAGTCAATACTTTTTGGAGCCACTTTTTGCAGCAATTACAGCTGCAAGTCTCTATAAGCTTGGCACATCTAGCCACTGGGATTTTTTCCCATTCTTCAAGGCAAAACTGCTCCAGCTCCTTCAAGTTGGATGGGTTCTGCCGGTGTACAGTAATCTTTAAGTCATACCACAGATTCTCAATTGGATTGATGTCTGGGCTTTGACTAGGCCATTCCAAGACATATAAATGTTTCCCCTTAAATCACTCAGGTGTTGCTTTAGCAGTATACTTAGGGTCATTATCCTGCTGGAAGGTGAACCTCCGTCCCAGTCTCAAATCTCTGGAAGACTGAAACAGATTTCCCTCAAGAATTTCCCTGTATTTTGCGCCATCCATCAATCCTTAAATTCTGACCAGTTTCCCAGTCCTTGATGAGGAAAAACATCCCCACAACATAATGCTGCCACCACCATGCTTCACTGTGGGGATGGTGTTCTCAGGGTGAAGAGAGGTGTTGGGTTTGCACCAGACATAGTGTTTTCCTTGATGGCCAAAAAGCTCAATTTTAGTCTTATCTGACCAGAGTACCTTCTTCCATATGTTTGGGGAGTTTCCCACATGCCTTTTGGCGAACACCAAACGTGTTTGGCTATTTCTTTTATTTTTAAGCAATGGCTTTTTTTCTGGCCACTCTTCCGTAAAGCCCAGCTTTAATGTGGTCCTATGGACAGATACTCCAATCTCCGCTGTGGCGCTTTGCAGCTCCTTCCGGGTTATCTTTGGTCTCTTTGTTGCCTCTCTGATTAATGCCCTCCTTGCTGGTCCGTGAGTTTTGGTGGGTGGCCCTCTCTTGGCAGGTTTGTTGTGGTGCCTCATTCTTTCATGTTTTAATAATGGATTTAATATCGCTCCATGAGACGTTCAAAGTTTCAGATTTTTTTTTTTATAACCCAACACTGATCTGTACTTCTCCACAACTTTGTCCCTGACCTGTTTGGAGAGCTCCTTGGTCTTCATGGTGTCGCTTGCTTGGTGGTGCCCCTTTGTTAGTGGTGTTACAGACTCTGGGGCCTTTCAGAACAGGTGTGTGTGTGTATATATATATATACTGAGATCATGTGACAGATAATGTGAAATTTAGATTGCACACAGGTGGACTTTATTTAACTAATTATGTGACTTCTGAAGGTAATTGGTTGCACCAGGTCTTATTAAGGGGCTTCATAGCAAAGGGGGTGAATACATATGCACGCACCACTCTTCCGTTTTTTTTTTTTTTTTTAAACAAGTAGTTTTTTAAATTTCACTTCACCAATTTGGACTATTTTGTGTATGTCTATTACATGAAATCCAAATAAAAATACATTTAAATTACAGGTTGTAATGCAACAAAATGGGAAAAACGCCAAGGGGGATGAATACTTTTGCAAGGCACTGTACCTATGTGTGTGTCTCTTCACAGTCCACGCAGTTCCAAATGGTGTATTTTTACCTGTTTTTTTTTCTCAATCTGATTCTACTGCTTGCATCAGTTACTTGATGTGGAATAGAGTTCCATGTAGTCATGGCTCTATGTAGTACTGTGCACCTCCCATAGTCTGTTCTTGACTTGGGGATTGTGAAGAGACCTCTGGTGGCATGTTTTGTGTGGTTATGCATGGGTGTCTGAGCTGTGTGCTAGTAGTTTAAACAGACAGCTCGGTGCATTCAGCATGTCAACACTTCTTACAAAAACAAGTAGGGATGAAGTCAAACTCTCCTCTACTTTGAGCCATGAGAGATTGAAATACATATCATTAATGTTAGCTCCTTGTGTACTTTTAAGGGCCAGCCATGCTGCCCTGTTCTGAGACAATGGTATTTTTGTGGCACCTGAACACACTACTGAAAAGTAGTCCAGGTGCGAGAACTAGGGCCTGTAGGACCTGCTTGGTTGATAGTGTTGTTAAGAAGGCAGAGCAACGCTTTATTATGGACAGACTTCTCCCCATCTTAGCTACTGTTGTATCAATATGTTTTGACCATGACAGTTTAGAATCCAACGTTACTCCAAGCAATTTAGTCACCTCAACTTGCTCAATTTCCACATTCATTACAAGATTTAGTTAAAGTTTAGGGTTTAGTGAATGATTTGTCCCAAATACAATGCTTTAAGTTTTTCAAATATTTAGGACTAACTTATTCCTTGGCACCCATTCTGAAACTAACTGCAGCTCTTTGTTAAGCGTTGCACACTCACTTTATGGAATTCAAAAGTACAATGCTTGTCTTTCATAACTTGATGAGATATACTTGGATGTGCAGTGTCAGTGTCTGTTGCTGGCATGTCATGCCTAAAATCATTAAAGTAGTTGGCAATATTAGTGGGTTTTGTGATGAATGAGCCATCTGATTCAGTGAATGATGGAGCCGAGTGCCTTTTTACCCAAAATGTAATTTGAGGTGCTCCAAAGCTTTTTACTATCATTCTTTGTATCATAGTATAGTTTCTTTTTATTTAGTTTAGGTCACATGATTTCTCAATTTGCAGTATGTTTGCCAATCGGTTGGGCTGCCAGACTTATTTGCCATACCTTTTGCCTCATCCCTCTCAACCATACCATTTTTAAATTCCTCATCAATCCAAGGGGATTTAACAGTTTTTGTTGCACTTCACAATGCTTAGTAAAGCCCGAGTCATCTTACAAGCGTAGACATCAGGGAATGTACATGAAAACACATACAATAAGTGTGCTGGACAATTTTTTGGTGCCTCACCATTAGCATTATAAATAACAATATGTTCACAATTGTATGTATTGATCTGACATTTATTTGATCATTTACAATGATTGATCAACATGAACACGAATGAGAAATAATGTCCAAATGCTTGAAAAAAAAAACAATACAAAATGTGATATCACATCACATGAAAGTGGAGTACTTAGGCTTTAGGAAATACAACCAACTATATACCCCACATCAATTAAGCAGCCTTCAGTCACCCACTTGGCTTCAGTCACCCCCAAGAATGAAGAGCGAGACAAATCCAGTTATGTCCTCCTCCTTGTCAGTAGAAAGCCAGTATGAGAGGTTTGCTCTCAGGCTAGAATGAAAGGCAGCTGGTGGGTGGCTGAGAAAATATCTGTGGAGTCCAATAGGTACTCCCACTCAAAACTATGAAAAGGAATAACCCAAGAAGGCCGAGATGCAAAAATAATATTATTTATTTCATCTGTGCTTGAAAGAATACAAAAAGTGAAAGTGCAACGTGCTATATTAAAAGAAATGGATTTCAGCCTTATGCCTTCATCAGTTAAAGGGAACGTAGCATACCTTTCAGCCTTATGCCTTCATCAGTTAAAGGGAACTTAGTTAAAGGAACTTCATCAGTTAAACTTCATCAGTTAACTGGGAACGGAGCATACGTTTCAGCCTTATGCCTTCATCAGTTAAAGGGAACGGAGCATACGTTTCAGCCTTATGCCTTCGTACTTAAGAAGAAACACCTGATGTGCATAATATGCCCAACAGGTGCAGGCAGATAATTGATTAGAGACTGCTGAATCGGGAGTCAATGCATATTAAAACCTCTACCGCTTCTCTCTCCCGGATCTGGGATCCTCCTCATCAAAAAAGCTGACTAGCATAGCCTAGCCTAACGGGACAGGGATATCATATAATATAATTTTCATGAAATCACAAGTCCAATACAGCAAATGAAAGATAAACATCTTGTGAATCCAGCCATCATTTCCGATTTTTTTAATGTTTTACAGCAAAAACACAATATGTATTTCTATTAGCTAACCACAATAGCCAAACACACAACCGCATATTTTCACCATGTTTCCACCGCATAGGTAGCTTTAACAAAACCGACAAAATAGAGATAAAATTTGTCACTAACCAAGAAACAACTTCATCAGATGACAGTCTTATAACATGTTATACAATACATTTATGTTTTGTTCGAAAATGTGCATATTTGAGGTATAAATCATAGTTTTACATTGCAGCTACCATCAAAAATAGCACCAAAGCAGCCAGAATAATTACAGAGAGCAACGTGAAATACATAAATACTCATCATAAAACATTTATGAAAAATACATGGTGTACAGCAAATGAAAGATAAACATCTTGTGAATCCAGCCAATATTTCCGATTTTTTAAGTGTTTTACAGCAAACACAATATAGAATTATATTAGCTTACCACAATAGCCAAACACACAAACACATTTATTCACCGCAAAGGTAGCTTTCGCAAAAACCAGCAAAAGATATAAAATGAATCACTAACCTTTGGACAACTTCATCAGATGACAGTCTTATAACATCATGTTATACAATACATTTATGTTTTGTTCGAAAATGTGCATATTTAGAGCTGCAAATCGTGGTTATACATTGTGAATACGTAGCAACATTTTCCCAGAATGTCCGGAGATATTTTGGACACTCACCTAATCTGACCAAAGAACTCATCATAAACTTTACATAAAAATACTTGTTGTATGGCAAATGAAAGATACACTGGTTCTTAATGCAACCGCTGTGTTAGATTTTTAAATATAACTTTACTACAACATACAAAATACATTATTGTGAGACAGCGCTCACATATTCTCCGCCCTGTTGGATTCTACATATTCCACAGAAATACGAAATAACATCATAAATGTTTTCTTACTTTTGCTGAGCTTCCATCAGAATGTTGTACAAGGAGTCCTATTTCCAGAATAAATCGTTGTTTGGTTTTAGAATGTCCATTTCTTCTGTCGAATTCGCGCCACAATGCTAGCCAAGGTTGCTAACATTCTCTTGGCGCAAAGAACGGAAAACTCCAAAAGTCCCAATAAACGTTGAATAAACTGATAAAACTCGGTTGAAAAAACCTACTTTATGATGTAATTATCATATGTATCAAATAAAATCAGAGCCGGAGATATTCGCCGTGTATACCGAACGCTTTTCAGAAGACAATGTCGAGCTCCCCTGCACGCCTTCCAGGACAAAGAAAATACCGGACCTGTCACTCCAAAAGCTCTTATTCGACCTCAGATCAAGCTAGACACCCCATTCCACCTTCCACTGCCTGTTGACATCTAGTGGAAGGCGTATGAAGTGCATGCATCTCGATAAATAAAAGCCAGTTGAATAGGCAGGCCCTGAAACAGAGCCTCGTTTTCAGATATTTCACTTGCTGTATGGAAGTTTGCTGCCAAATGAGTTCTGTTTTACTCACAGATATAATTCAAACAGTTTTAGAAACTTGAGAGTGTTTTCTATCCAATAGTAATAATAATATGCATATTGTATGATCTAGAATAGAGTACGAGGCCGTTTAAATTGGGCATGATTTTTTCCAAAGTGAAAACAGCGCCCCCCTATTGTCCATATCAGGCCTCTCGTACTGTGCAGACAGGGATCCTGGGATTGACAGATCACACAGCTTCCCCACATACGGCGCTGGATCAAGGGTGACCTCATTGATGAAGAGATCCAGGAGCCTGTCTATGTAGCCTGTAAGGTTTTTGAAAAGGGAAATATTAAATGAGTAGTGAATTTAATTTCTTAAAGAACAGCAGCTTGACACATACAACAACAGAGTTACACAGTGAGTGCAAATGAGGTAAGATAAGGGAGGTAAGGCAATAAATAGGCCATGGTGGCGAAGTAAATACAATATAGCAATTAAATACTGGAATGGTAGATGTGCAGAAGATGAATGTGCAAGTAGAGATACTGTGGTGCAAAGGAGCAAGATAAATAAATAAATACAGTATGGGGATGAGGTAGTTGGATGGGCTGTTTACAGATGGGGTATGTACAGGTGCAGTAATCTGTGAGCTGCTCTGACAACTGGTGCTTAAAGCTAGTGAGGGAGATATGAGTCTCCAGCTTCAGTGATTTTTGCAGTTCGTTCCAGTCATTGGCAGCAGAGAACTGGAAGGAATGTACTACTCATTACAACGTGAAAATACCTACAAACAGAAGATGAGCTCCTCCTTTAGTCAACTTTATTGCAGCATTTAAAAATAATTAACATTTCTTATAAAATTACAAGGATTGTTAGATTCATATTTGGATTAATTATATTAAACAAAGATGTAGGCATATTTTATAACATAAAAATACCTATCCTAGTGGTTGTCACGTTCCTGACCTTATTTCCTTTGTTTAGCCTTGTTTAGTTGGTCAGGACGTGAGCTGGGTGGGCATTCTATGTTATGTGTTTCTATGTTGGGTTCATTGTATTAGCCTGATATGGTTCTCAATCAGGGTCAGGTGTTTTACGTTTCCTCTGATTGAGAACCATATTAAGGTAGGCTGTTCTCACTTTTTGTTTGTGGGTGATTGTTGCTGTGTCTGTGTTTGTTCACCACACGGTACTGTTTCGTTTCGTTCGTTCGTTCGTTTGTTTGTTTGTTACTGTTCGTGCGTTCATGTTTTATGTTCTCACGTTCAGGTCTGTTCACGTCGTTTATTGTTTTGTAGTTTGTTTAAGTGTTTTTCCGTCTTCGTTTACATAATAAATAAGTATGTATTCAAACCACGCTGCATATTGGTTCGATCCTTGCTCCTCCTCAGACGAGGAGGAAGATGAGCGTTACAGTGGTGGTGAGTAGTAGTCTAGCTTGCTGATTTAGAGAAACAGGATCGTCTTTTTCTTCCATTTTTAACATTACAAGTAACAATGCAAATGGACAACTCTGACTCTGTCTTCATCTGTAAGCATTTCCCCATCCTGGAGTCTGAGACCTTGTGGAAATCTGTGGTAGAGATGAAGGATGTAGCTATGACATTTTACATTCCCTAATACTACACTGAACAAAAATATAAAACGCAACATGTAAAGTGTTGGTCCCATGTTTCAAGATAAGATCCATACTTGGGATTGATTGGGATAGGGCAGATCACAATTAGCCCAGCATCGTCTGTGTTTGGACGTCATTGTAAATAAGAATTTGTTCTTAACTGACTTGCCTAGTTAAATAAAAATATATCAATATTACACCGTACCCAAACCATTCGCGTGCATGCGCCATCGTGCGCAAATTGATTTTGTCCCCCCACACCAAACGTGATCACTACACGTAGGTTGAAATATCAAAACAAACTCTGAACCAATTATATGAATTTGGGGATAGGTCGAAAAGCCTTAAACATTTATGGCAATTTAGCTAGCTAGCTTGCAGTTGCTAGCTAATTTGTGCTATGTATTAATCCACAAATAAAATGGTCAACCGAATCGTTTCTAGTCATCTCTCCTCCTTCCAGGCTTTTTCTTCTTTGGACTTTGTGGTGATTGGCATCTAACTTGCATAGTTACCATGACAACTGACCGAACTCAGTTCATCTTTCAATCACCCCCGTGGGTATAACCAATGAGGAGATGGCATGTGGGTATCTGCTTCTAGAAACCAATGAGGAGATGGGAGAGGCAGGACTTGCACCTCGTTCAGCGTCACAAAAATAACTGACTTCTATTTTAGTGCTTGGCAACGCAGACGCTCATTGGTGCACGCGAGCATTGTGGGTGCAATAATTGAATAACATATGTTTTCAAATTTATTTTGCAACGGTTGCACACGCGACGCAGGCGGTGTGGACAGCATGTTAGGACGAGCAAACACACACACGCCCCACTCTCTCTCACTTTGAGGTTTCGAGGTTCTCCTTTGCCTCTCTCTTTGACATGCACATAGTTTCTTCTCGAAGGGGAAAGGACCCCCCCACCTTTCTGCCATGACATCATCAAAGTATTGGACAGCAGGGTGCAAGGCAGCAGCTCACTGTTGCCCCTAGTGGCCGGTTTTCACATCACTTCCCTACATCCTCAACATGGATGGACGTCGAATACTGACTTGTATCACGGGTAACCTGGCTGCAAACCCTGGTCGGCCGTATGCTGAGGCTTTAGTTCAGTGGTTCTGAACTAAACAGTCTTTTGAAGCACAGGGAACCCAGGTTCGAACCCTGATCGAAGTCACTACTTCAGTAACAATATTCTGAAAAAGCCTTGTAGTCTCATGACTTCATCACATTCCTGGATGGGGTACTTGAGACCCCCCTCCTGGTGTTAACGGCAGAGATTAGAGAGGCAGGCAAGCGAGAGCTGATCCCAGAGCAGATTAGAACTGCTGGCTGGGAGCAACAGCGGCAACAACATGGCCGTTGGGTGGCCCTTTGGGAGGAGACCATAGAGTTGGATAGAGTGCCCACTGACAAAGATATAGGAGGTGGGCCCTCTTCCAACTCTATAAGGGAGACCCACCGACCGCCCCCATCTGACATACTGGGCTCAGTTTTTCAAAAATCTCTGGATTTCGGCTATCAGGTAGGATTAAATGCATAGAAATCTAATTAATAGAATGGGATCCCCATTCAAGTCAATGATTTGTCCTTCTTATTCATTCTATTTCTATGCATTTAATCCTATCCGATAGGCAAAATCCAAAACTGGGCCCTGAGCGAGATATGGCATAGAGGGAATTGAATCAACTTTATTCATACCCAAAGTGGACATTGGGTTTGTGACACAGTTATGGATAGAAGGGATGCAGCAAATTTTAAAAGTGATGTCAAACTCCCGCGGTAGTTTCAAAATGCACAACTGAGAACATCCTGTTGGGCTGTATCACCGTCTGGTATGGCAACAGCACCGCCAGCAACCACAACCACAGGGCTTTCCAGAGGGTGGTGCGGTCTGCCCAACGCATCATCAGGGCAAACTACCTGCCCTCCAGGACACCTACAGCACCCAATGTCACAGAAAGGCCAAAAAGACCATCAAGGACATCAACCACCCGAGCCATGGCCTGTTCACCCGGTTATCATTCAGAAGGTGAGGTCAGAAGGTGAGACTGAAAAACAGCTTCTATCGCAAGGCCATCGGACTGTTAAATAGCCATCACTAGCCAGCTTCCCTGCACCTTCGAGGCTGTTGCCCTATATACATAGATTGGAATCACTGGCCACTTTAATAATGGAACACTAGTCACTTTAATAATGTTCACATACTGCTTTACTCATCTCATGTCTATACTGTATTCTATTCTACTGTATTTTAGTCAATGCCACGCCGACATTGCTCAATCTAATATTTATATATTTCTTAATTCCATTATTTAACTTTTAGATTTGTGTGAATTGTTAGATACTACTGCACTGTTGGAACCAGGAACACAAGCATTTTGCTACACATGCAATAACGTCTGCTAAATATGTGTATAAAATTTGATTTGATCTTGTCTGCCAAAGTTGGAACTTAGGAAAATCTTTAGAATCATTCAGTGATAGAATCATTTCGAAAAAAAAATGTTTTCATTAAATGTAGACGTTAATGCTGTAGTTATACATTTTCAGTGAAAATCACTTTGCTTTACTAGTAGTAGTAGGTAGCTGGCGGCCTTCATTCGCTGCTGTATTGCGAGACAGCGGTACTCGGCAAACGGGAGTGCAGGACACTGTATCCCAGTGTTATGCTGCCGGGTTGCCATGCATGCTCTCCCCACTAAGTAGACTGACTGTAGCACGGTGACATCCAGATGTTCACAAGTTATTTCTTGTAAATAAAATCTTGGGAGGAAAAATATGGCCACGTTAGCTACCACCGGCGACATACTGATACAGCTGCCTATGTCGGCAAACGCCTCGATACAACCCTGGTTGTACTGGTCATTCATACCGGCTTGTCGTCGTACGCCTGAGGGCAGAAGCTTTAGCTAATTGGCGTGTTATTGTGAAATCCAGATGGTGACCAATATTACAAGTTATTACAAGTTATTTCTCCCGAGACCATCGAAATAACTTTATTTTTAACTAGCGCCCTGCTGTTGTTGCCAGCTAGCCAGCTTAAACTAGGTAGCTAGCGGGTTTGTAGGTTTGTTCGACGAAGTCTGAGTTCACAGCGGGAGTGTGACATCACTTTGATATTAGCTGCATCCCTTCTAGCCATAACTGCACACATAGGTGTAACCGGTTCTGTACCGGTACCTTTCTGCGTTGTGTTCTAGTGAGGTGTAGGTGGAAGGCAATTCTGCCGGTTGTCTCTCTTTTAATGGCTGCATGACACGGATACAAATGAAAAGCAATCTTTAATGCTGCCTTCTGGACTCTCATGCCTAAGTATATTTTCCTCTCCTCATCAAGCTTTGAGTAAACTGAGGAGTAAAAGCATGGCTCCCATTGATGACATCACAACATTAACACAATTTAGAGAATAAATGCAATAAAATAGGTCACTCTTGAAAGTAGTGTAATACATCTCAAAATAACCTTAAAAGAATAAATGAAAATAAGAGAGATTTTCAGTGAAATACATAAAGTATATTTTACACTTGTTACATTAGGCACACACCAATTTTCACTACTGTTTATTTATTTTTAAAATAAGTATCTCTTGAGCATCTCAATATTCTCGAGTGGTCTCCTTGTCTCCTAGTCTATTTTCCTTTTTTTCTGGTATGTAAAACTGGGCAGGTGATTGTAGTTTCCAGTAGGCATCCATCATATTTCTTGTGTTTTCAGATCGTTGTAGGATAAAGAGAGAAGACGAGAGAATAAATAACATATTGTGGACTATTGAGATGCTCCCCTGTTTTACAAAGCAACACGAAGCAACCATGATTCAAAGCAAGAGCAAGTTTCCGAGGCAGATAAGAGAACCACAGCTATGCCACGTTTGTCTGCGAGCCCCAGAACAGTGCTTACCCAGCATTATTATGACCACCCCAAGCCAGTGTGTTTGGTGTTGGTTCAAAGCGTATCCAAATTGCAGACACCCATGTATGATTCTAATCACCATTGCCTCCATTTTGTTCCACTCGCAGCCCATAATTTGGGCAGAGATATTGACGATGAAAGAAGAAGAGAAAACGGGAGTGCAGAGGGCGGGCAAAAGAGAGGAATACAGATGGAGAGATAAGAGGGAGGCAGGGTTAGGTGAGGCTGGAAAGCTTTGTGCTCAGGTAGGGCACAGCGGCAGTTGAAAGAGTCCAATCTCTCTCATTTCATACCTGCGGACAGGTGCTTGGCAAGGCATTGTGTGTGTGTGGATGAAGGGGGGGAAAGGACCTTTACAGAGGATCAAAGAAGGTTACGGTATACCTCCTTCCCTCGCTCTTCTCCCCCACCACTGATCTGGTAAAGATAGATTTTCACTCCTCCTGCTTTCACTCCTAAAGGGGGGTGGTTGTGTCAGATTACCAGGGCTGGGTATGTGGATAGTCTCTTGGAAGACGAGGAGGCAAAACGTTTTTCAAATTTTCTTCACTGAATTAACACCTCTTGTTGTTGTCAAAGCACCTGGATTATATGGTTACGTGTGTTTGTTTTACTCATTTTAATGTTTCGCAACATCTGTTTTCTTTTATTAAGATCTGAAATTCACCTAAATGTGATGAATGTGGCCAGGTACTGCCTATAAACCCCAAGAGTGTATCTGAATCGTTTGAAAACCACTACAAATAATTTCCTATTTCTCAAAAATCCTATTTTTCTTCCAAATCCAAGCTGTAGATAAATGAACGGTGGTTGTTTTCAACATCCTCCCTAAGTTGATGACTATCTCCAAATGATCCATGGTCTGCTGTGATAGTATTTTTAATAGACCTCTCCCCGAGACTCTTAACTCACCCTCTGGTCAACTCTGCGCTAGTCACTGCTCGTTAGTTCCACTCCATCCATTATATCTTCAGCCTTCTCATGAAAACATTAGGCGTCCGATTTCATGGCTTTGTGATACTACATTTAAGCAACCATCGCCACACCACCCATCAGCGGCTTCTTTATCGTGCTCGACACTGTATATTTACGACTAGAGTCCCTTTATGATTTCTCTACCATACAGCCAAGTGCGGTAAAGTGGAGACACCAGACGTTATTTACTACGACGTTTTACCTTGGAGACACAGAGCCATTATACGGGACAGAAGGCATGCAGGATTGAAATTACATTCAAAATTTAGTGTTCCTTCCAAAGAATGGGCTCCCTTGTTGGATAGGTTTACCCTTTTCGCCATGGAGTTTCCCTCTTTGAAAGGAGGAATAATATTAAAAACAGCACCGGAGGAGGAACAAGTGAAAAGGGGAGAAGGCGTGTTGGCTCCAGTGTTCATCTTGTTGGGTTGTGAGAATGTGCTTTAATCACCTGCTGTGATGCGGTTTGTAGAAGAATTTTGGGGTTTTGCATATTCTTAAAAAAAAAAAAGGAAATTATAGACTGTATGTGATTTGCATAAAGGACCTTTTGATTTTTTTAAATGTCTCGAATGGTGTAAAAAAAAAAGTCCCCATATCAGGATTGGGGTTGATTACATTTTAACGGTGGATTTTTTAACACAGAGATGAAAGGTGAAGATACGCTAGAGGTCATTCATTTTCAATGGAAGAAGAGCAATGTGAGGCGAAGTGAGCAATATGTGATCATAGGTGATACCATTTTGGCTGGTGGAGCACGGCAAAAAAGTTGAGGGAACTTATCTTATTGAATTTCAAATACTGAATAGGCAATTGCCATAATCTTCAATGAAAGTCTTTACATACATTGACTTTGTAAAGTTGTAATGAAATTGTATTGATGTTGATTGTTTTCTGGCCATGAACTACAGATGAAAATGGGCTATCTAGCTAAATCTGGTGCAATGGCATTTTGTACATTGTCCCTGACAAATAAATAATAAATACATCTTCTCAACTGACCTTGGCTGGTCATATCTAATGTGGAATAGTACACTGTATCTGGCTTACTACTTTATAGTACCACTTAAAACCCGTACCATTTCCGTTTTCAAGGAATTCACCAGGCGTATCCGCACTGTGGGCCAAATCCGAACTTGTGATGCTTGCGTGTTATTCAAATGTTGGTGCATATCTGCCATTGACATTAAAGGGACAGTCCACTCTATAATCAAAGTTTAATATTTCTTAGACCTCAAAAGTGGGTATTCTGTTGCGATTGTGATGAGTCCACGTTTCAGGCCAATGGTTGTGCAGATCCAACCAGTGGTGTAGCGGAGGTTGTAAATACTGTTTACTCACCTTTTTTAATTTTGCACAAGCATTTACCCACCTATCACAGAAACGTTTATTGAAAATATAGGGAGTGATACTTTATTCACCCAACTGCTTGTTTAACCGCTGCGTCACTGATTCCAGCAATATGCCTCACAACATGATGCATGGAAAAACAAAGCATTATGTAATGTCCAGATTTTATTCAGTGCTTATCTTTTCCATACATTTTTGGATTCAGATGAATCTACACAACTGATGGTGAGGAACGTTCATCTTGACATTAGACGTCTTTTTGAGATCTGTAAACATCTGTCCAACTTCGATTTTGGAGTGAACCTTTTAAATCCCATCAATGTGAACATTTTAAAGGATTCCACATCCATATGATCTCACTATCCAAACAGCCTGGATTCTCAGCTAATCAGTGCTGCCACTGGTGATGGGGTGTGTAATAGACTGTTTCTGTAGCGGTTTGACCGTGAGAACCCCCAGCTAAACCAGTCAAGTGATATCAAAGGGAAGGGCAGCGGGCCGGGATAAGACTGGGGGGGGGAGAGGGGAACGGGGGTATTAACTGTCTGCCTTGGATAACAAACAGGTGGCTGATCCCCGGGCTTAAGGCCCACGGTGTCTCTACATCCTAGAGGCCCCTCTGTGTTTGTCCGTTTACTGTAGCTTGCATGCTTCGTTTCCGGGGAGTTATAGCGCGGTCAGGTTCAGGTTACGGTCAGGGCAGGTAGAGCCTTGGATTATGTGGAGATTTGAACAGGATGTAATAAATAGTCGGTCGTAATGTTTGGTTTACAAAAAGTTTGTAAAGTTTACATACTGTTTTGCCCACTTCATACATTGCATTTGGAAAGTATTCAGACTTTTTCCACATTTCTTTACGTTACAGCCTTATTTTAAAATGTATTAAATGTTTTTTTTCTCATCAATCTACACACAATACCCCATAAAGACAAAGCAAAAACAGGTTTTTAGACATTTTTGCAAATGTGTATATAAAAACGTCATCACATTAACATAAGTATTCAGACCCTTTACTCAGTACTTAGTGGAAGCATCATTGGCAGCGAATACAGCCTTGAGTCTTCTTGGGCATGATGCTACAAGCTTGGCACACCTGTATTTGGAGAGTTTCTTCTCTGCAGATCCTCTCAATCTCTGTCAGGTTGGATGGGGAGCGTCGCTGCACATCTATTTCCAGATCTCTCCAGAGATGTTTGATCGGGTTCAAGTCTGGGCTCTGGCTGGGCCACTCAAGGATATTCAGAGACTTGTCCCGAAGCCACTCTTGCGTTGTCTTGGCTGTGTGCTTAGGGTCGTTGTCGTGCTGGAAGGTGAACCTTCACCCCAGTCTGAGTTCCTGAGTGCTCTGGAGCAGGTTTTCATCAAGGATCTCTCTGTACTTTGCTCCGTTCATCTTTCCCTCGATCCTGTCTAGTCTCCCAGTCACTGCCGCTGAAAAACATCCCCACAGTATGATGCTGCCACCACCATGCTTCACCGTAGTGATGATCGGTGCCTGGTTTCGTCCAGACATGACGCTTGGCAAAGAGTTCACTCTTGGTTTCATCAGACCAGAGAATCTTGTTTCTCATGGTCAGAGTCCTTTGGGTGCCTTTTGGCAAACTCCAAGCGGGCTGTCATGTGCTTTTTACTGAGGAGTGGCTTCCGTCTGGCCACTCTACCATAAAGGCCTGATTGGTGGAGTGCTGCAGAGATGGTTGTCCTTCGGAAAGGTTCTCCAATCTCCACAGAGGAATTCTGGAGCTCTGTCAGTGACCATCAGGTTCTTCACCTCCCTGACCAAGGCCCTTCTCCCCCGATTGCTGATTTTGGCAGGGTTGCCAGCTCTAGGAAGAGTCTTGGTGGTTCCAAACTTCTTCCATTTAAGAATGATGCAGAAATTATTTGGTACCTTTCCCCAGATCTGTGCCTCGACACAATCCTGTCTCTTAGCTCTAAGGACAATTCCTTCGACCTCATGGCTGGGTTGTTGCTCTGACATGCACTGTCAACTGTGGGACCTTATATAGACAGCTATGTGCCTTTCCAAATCATGTCAAATCAATAGAATTTACCACAGGTGGACTCCAATCAAGTTGTAGATGCATCTACAGGATGATCAATGGAAACAGGATGCACCTGAGTCTGATAGCAAAGAGTCGGAATAGTTATGTAAATAAGGTATTTCTGTTTTATAATTTTGAATAAATGTGCAAAAAAAATTTTTTTTTTTTAGTATTTTTCATTTTGTCATTATGGGGTATTGTGTGTAGATTGAGGATTAACATTTATTTAATCACGTAACAAAATGTGGGAAAAGTGAAGGGATCTGAATACTTTCGGAATGCACTGTATGTATATACTGTATTCTAGTCAAGGCCTATTCTATTTAACTATTTATGTACATATACTATTCTATCCTATGCATTCTACAGATATACTACATATTCTATCCATATACTGTCCATAATGTCTATACATCCCATCATATATATGGGCTCCCAAGTGGAGCAGCGGTCTAAGGCACTGCATCACATTCACAATGGACACCCTGGTTCGAATCCAGGCTGTATCACAACCGGCCGTGATTGGGAGTCCCATAGGGCAGCGCACAATTGTCCCAGCGTCATTGTAAATAAGAATTTGTTCTTAACTCACTTGCCTAATTAAATAAAGGTTAAATAAATGTGTATTTATAATTATGCTCCAAAATTGCTCGTCTTAATATTTCTTAATTCCATTCTTTTACTTTTAAGATTTGTTTGTGTTGTTGTGTATTGTGAAATATTACTGCACTGTTGGAGCTAGGAACAAAAGCATCTTGCTACAACCGCAATAACATCTGCTAAATATGTGTGTGTGACCAATAACATCTGCTAAATATGTGTGTGTGACCAATAACATCTGCTAAATATGTGTGTGTGACCAATAACATCTGCTAAATATGTGTGTGTGACCAATAACATCTGCAAAATATGTGTGTGTGACCAATAACATCTGCTAAATATGTGTGTGTGACCAATAACATCTGCTAAATATGTGTGTGTGACCAATAACATCTGCTAAATATGTGTGTGTGACCAATAACATCTGCAAAATATGTGTGTGTGACCAATAACATCTGCAAAATATGTGTGTGTGTGTGTGACCGATAACATCTGCTAAATATGTGTGTGTGACCAATAACATCTGCTAAATATGTGTGTGTGACCAATAACATCTGCAAAATATGTGTGTGTGACCAATAACATCTGCAAAATATGTGTGTGTGACCAATAACATCTGCTAAATATGTGTGTGTGACCAATAACATCTGCTAAATATGTGTGTGTGACCAATAACATCTGCTAAATATGTGTGTGTGACCAATAACATCTGCTAAATATGTGTGTGTGACCAATAACATCTGCTAAATATGTGTGTGTGACCAATAACATCTGCTAAATATGTGTGTGTGACCAATAACATCTGCAAAATATGTGTGCATGTGACCAATAACATCTGCAAAATATGTGTGTGTGACCAATAACATCTGCAAAATATGTGTGTGTGTGTGTGTGTGACCGATAACATCTGCTAAATATGTGTGTGTGACCAATAACATCTGCAAAATGTGTGTGTGTGACCAATAACATCTGCTAAATATGCGTGTGTGACCAATAACATCTGCAAAATATGTGTGTGTGTGTGTGACCGATAACATCTGCTAAATATGTGTGTGTGACCAATAACATCTGCAAAATGTGTGTGTGTGACCAATAACATCTGCCTAATATGCGTATGTGACCAATAACATCTGCTAAATACGTGTTTGCGACCAACATTTTTTAAAGTTAATTTGTAATATTGGGGTTATCACGCCGGGGTTATGGTTTGTGTAATTGACGGGTCTTTGTTGGGTGAGCGGTGGAGTGTTAGTGTTGCCGTGTGGATTCATAATTGATATTGCCTACAACATAACTATATGAAATTCCAAGTTAGCAAAAGTGAATGTCTCAGAGGGTTGCAGGAACACGAGGACGGCTCAGAGCGTTGGAGGAACACGAGGACTGTTCAGAGGGTTGGAGGAACACGAAAACGGCTCAGAGGGTTGGAGGACGGCTCAGAGGGTCGGAGGACGGCTCAGAGGGTCGGAGGACAGGAGGACGGCTCAGAGGGTCGGAGGACACGAGGACGGCTCAGAGGGTCGGAGGACACGAGGACGGCTCAGAGGGTCGGAGGACGGCTCAGAGGGTCGGAGGACACGAGGACGGCTCAGAGGGTCGGAGGATACGAGGACGGCTCAGAGGGTCGGAGGACACGAGGACGGCTCAGAGGGTCGGAGGACACGAGGACGGCTCAGAGGGTCGGAGGACACGAGGACGGCTCAGAGGGTTGGAGGACGGCTCAGAGGGTCGGAGGACACGAGGACGGCTCAGAGGGTCGGAGGACACGAGGACGGCTCAGAGGGTTGGAGGACGGCTCAGAGGGTCGGAGGACACGAGGACGGCTCAGAGGGTCGGAGGACACGAGGACGGTTCAGAGGGTCGGAGGAACACGAGGACGGCTCAGAGGGTCGGAGGACACGAGGACGGCTCAGAGGGTCGGAGGAACACGAGGACGGCTCAGAGGATTGGAGGAACATGAACTGTTAGCCACTAGATATGTTAAAATGTTAAATAAATCACTTGGCATAAAAGTGTCTCCCCTAAATTACCACATCATTAAACAATAATGTTGTTCAATTCACAAAGTACAGTACATTCTCAAGTGACAACAATAGGGATTTAATTTCACGCTCAGGTTTTCCCTTGTAACTCCCCCATAAATTAGTGTTAACGTAGTGTTCAAGTGAATTCAATCTTGCCATGGCTTGGGAGAGATAATATGACATTTATAGATGGGCTTTCCACAGCCTTTACTAGCCTGTTCAACTGTTTTAGTGAGGAGCTCCGGTGTGAAGGGAAATGGGGAGGGAGTCGGCTCCAGATGCCCGGGATGTCTGTACAGTATTCAGAGTGGTGTAAAGTACTTAAGTAAAAATACTTTAAAGTACTACTTAAGTCATTTTGTAGGATATCTGTACTTTAATTTACTATTTATATTTTTGACAACTTTTACTTCACTACATTCCTAAAGAAAATGATGTACTTTTTACTCCATACATTTTCCCCGACACCCAAAAGTACTTATTCAATTTTGAATGTTTAGCAGGACAGGAAAATGGTCCAATTCACACACGTATCAAGAGAACACGTGGTCATCCCTACTGCCTCTGATCTGGTGGACTCACTAAACACAAATGCATATTTTGTAAATTATGTTTGGAGTGCGCCTCTGGGTATCCATAAATGTTAAAAACAAGAAAATGGTGCCATCTGTTTTGCTTAGTATGAGGAATTTTAAATTATGTATACTTTTGATACTTAAGTATATTTTGACAATTACATTTACATTTGATAGTTAAGTATATTTAAACCAAATACTTTTAATCAAGTAGTATTTTACTGGGTGACTTTCAGTTTTACTTGAGTCATTTTCTATTAAGGTATCTTTACTTTTACTCAAGTATGACAATTGCATACTTTTTCCACCACGGAGTATATTCACAGTGGCTGTACAGTATTCACAACCGGGCGGGGCTGTACAGTATTCAGTGGCTGTACAGTATTCACAGCCAGGGGTGGTTTTACAGTATTCCCAGTGGCTTTGTACACGGCAGCTGTGATGTGCTCATCCATTTTAGGGACCATCACATTCAGCTTGACCTCTGCCCCCTGGATCCCACCCATCCCCCTCTGACACACACACGTACACACACCCCTCAGCAGTAACATCTAATTTAGTTTAACCAGTACAGGCTTGCCAAGACCTAGTGGAAGATTAAAGAGAGGAAGATTAAAGAGAGGAAGATTAAAGAGAGGGGCGTAAAGAGAGAGGGGGCGATGGCATGAAGAGAGAGGGAAAGAGGGAGGTCAGAGATTAGGGTGAGGGAGGAGAGGGGAAATATGAGAGGAGGGGTAGAATGAAAAGGCCAGACACAATATTAACAACTGAGTAAAGTAAGCCTGGCCGACATATTTAGCCCATTATCAAAAGCTCAAGGCAATTGTTCTCACTCTCTGACAGACCGACAGACTCATTCAGAAACACACACAATGTCTGACAATGTAATAATACAAAAATCATATGCTTGTGTTTCTGATGCCAAGTGCCTTGTCCAAGAGTCTCATCAAACTCAATAGATGGTTATGTCAGACATTTATAAGGCTTGGTGCAGACGACCCGAGCCAAACTTCCTAATCACACTTAATGATGTCCATTCGTTGGCTTCAGACAGAATCACTTTATCTGTAGTGCTACAAATCCTGGAAGTACATTGTCTATATTAGGACAGCTTCAGTCTATTCTTTCAATTCCTGCTGAGACTAAGGCTATCCTAATATGGACATCCTAGAGAAGAACACTTGCTTGACAGGAGTCTTCATGACTTCCATCTGCTTTCATCAATAAGGTGACACTGAGCCCAAAGTGTAAAATAATCAGAACGAGTAGGTCTATTGGTAAGTTTTCAATTGAAACCATACTAAAAACAGCCTGCATCTATGGTACAGCATCTTGGAAACATGACATTGATTTCAAATCATACAAGACAAAACCTTTTGATACTTCTTCCACAGCAGTTTTCAAAGGCAAATCAAATGAGAAATGAACATCAGATATAATGTTGTCCTCATAGCGTGAAGCGCTTATTTACCTAGCTAGCTACATTAGGGGAGAGTGCGGTATGTTGCCATTTTTTTACATTCAGCATCACTACTTCAATGGAAATATAATATTCTTTCTAACAAAGATATCTACATATATTTCAGAATGTTGTGCATCCCTGAAAATAATCGCAATTCATGTTAACATAGCTTGTCCGAAAAAAAAGTGGTCTCTTCGCACAATTTACGGCAAGTTGAGCCTCTATTCTCCAAATTTCTTTGCTGAATGAAAAATTACCACCACCTTTTTAAAACCATGTCTATCTTTATTTCACAAAAACGTTTCAACACAATCACATTTTTCTTTTAATTGTTTTAAGCTTCTTTTAACACAGGTTTAACACTTAAAGATGCGCTCTCTAACTTTTGATTTCAGCCAGTAGTTTTGAAAGTGGTGCTCACGAGCCAAAAGTGGTCCCCGTTTTTTGTGTACTATGTCATCAAATTGGGTACATCATCCATTTCGTATATATGTTACATCCTGCAATGCCAAAAATATATACATATTGCCAATTCGTATGATTCGTCCTATATGTTAAGAATTTGAGTGCATCTTTATCATAGGCTTAACACCTAACGCTTTGTACTTTTTAAAACACTTTTAGCATAGGCTCGGGCTCTGGTGTAACCTCATATCACAAATACCTGTCCATCACTGATGCCAGATTATCAAAGAACTCACCCACATTGTGTTTATTGAAGGCAGTGGCCCTTGCCAAGGATGTGGCCTGTGATGTCTGGCATGATAGATGTTGAGTTTAATGAATTGGAATGGGGGTGTGGTAAATTGTATATCTTAAATGTTAGCCTACATTCAGATATAATGTAGATCTCTCTGTTTAATATCACTCACCCGCTTTTCCATTTCTTGACCAGTTGTCTGGGACGGGGATGTTTTGATGTGCCAATTCATAGGCGAGTTCTCTGCATTTGAGGCTACTAAGCCCATGAAACTGGTCCTCAGAATACTTGATATGTTTAGCAAGCTCAGACACGATGTCAACAGATAAGTGACCGATCCCCTCGATTCGGTCTTATGAGGCAAACATTTTAAATTGTGTTTTTTACATTGGATAAAAGTAGAGACTCAGAGCTAGAAAATTGTATATCATACACTGCAGTTGAGGAACAATAGGAAAGTAATTCTGCTTTGAAGGTTGATAAACTTGTAACCCTACATTTGAGAAAATGGCCCTTGAATGTTTTAGTACACCTACTTTGTCTACACCTATTCAGCATCGTTCACACCCTCATACGCCTTAGTCCCATTCATCTCTTTAAGGATTCATATGTGAGGCCATGTGGTAAACACACGCTATATCAAATAAAATCTATGTTTATTTGTCACATGCACAGGGTACAGAAGGTGTAGACGGTACAGTGATAGTACTTGTGTACTTGCATAGTAGCGATATCAAAAACAAAGTGTCCAGATAAAAATATTGTAAAAATATTTTATCATTATTAGGTGACGCTTACCAGACACACTTGTCTAAATTGATGGATCATGTGAAGGAAATGCTATAACCACTCCTCACCCACATCTAGCTAAGTGGATGGGTCACTATTGTCTAGAAATGTACACATGTTCATTAAATACAATTGATAGCCATAATCACCCCCAGACACACCTGCTAAATTGATGGGTCATGTAATAATCCAGCCGAAGTCTTTTGTTTAGACATGTAGCTAGCTAGGTAGCTAGCTAGAGAAACAATGATCCGCCATAATCTCAACTCATACTACTACCAATACAAACATTGTCATAGCTGTAGTATGAATCTGCAGGTAGCTAAAGCTAACAAACTAGGTTTAATGTTAGCTAGCTAACATTAGGCTATAACTAGCATTTTCTTTTTTCTCTGATTCGAAAAATATTACTACTCAGATCATAAACGTAACGTTAGCTATCGAGCCAGCAAGCTAACGTTTGCTAGCCAACTAACAGTACGCTTTAACTTGCAATAAAAAAACAACCTTCTGACAAAATAAGAAACGTATATCTGAAAATGTAGCTAGACTTTTACCCGTATACATCGATGAACGCTTCACGGCAGACTGGAACCATTTGCTCCGTTTTGTTTGTAGCTACATCTTGTTTGGCCAGCATTGTGTCAAGTCACTCCAGTTCACACTGACCGTGGCGTGTGCAGAAAGTAGCCAATCACTTTTTTCAACTGATCTGTCAATCGCAGATACTAAACTCAGTAGCAAAACTTTTGTAGTTTCTCGATGGCTAACATTATATCTTTCAAAAACGGCGCAGTAGAAATGACTGTCAACACATACTGAACAGCGCCCTTTATAGACGGAAGCATGTTACATGGCAGACCAATCCAAACTCGTCTCCCGGCATGTCCAGCCCACCCATTATCTCAGCCAATTATGGCTAGTGGGAAGGTTCCTGACTTTTTCCGTGGCTAAACCAACTAGGCTCGTAATTTAACAATTTTATTTCTGTTTATGGATGGAATACAAGTTTGCTATTAACCTGTTTGGGCTGCAGGGGGAGTATTGAGTAGCCAGATAAAAGGTGCCCATTTCAAACGGCCTCGTACTCAATTCTTGCTCGTACAATATGCATATTATTATTACTATTGGATAGAAAACACTCTCTAGTTTCTAAAACGTTTGAATTATATCTGTGAGTCAAACAGAACTCATTTGGCACAAACTTCCTGACCAGGAAGTGGAAAGTCTGAAATCGAGGCTCCGTTCTACTTCCTGCCTATAAATGGGCATGATACGTATTAGTATACATGCACTTCAGAGACCTTCCCCTGGATGTCAAGAGGCGGTGAGAGAAGAAATTTAGTGTTTATCTTGGTCTGAAGTGGAATACAAGCTCTTTGTATGACGTGTACCCCATTTCCTGTTTCCTGGAGAGCGCGTCAAGGGACCTGGATTTGCCTTCTGTTTAGCTGCCGTTATAGGCGACTACTATCTCCGGCTTTGATTTTATTTGATACATGTGACCATATCATCGTAAAGTATGTTTTTTCAATATAGTTTAATCAGATTATTGACATTTTTTCGGGAGTTTTGCCGTGTTCCGTTCTCTGACTTTGTTGACGATGGATAGATTCGCGCCACTTGGCTAGTGCGCTTGCTAATTCAAGAGGGAAAGAGTCCGTTCTAAATCCAAACAACGATTGTTCTGGACAAAGGACCCCTTGTCCAACATTCTGATGAAAGATCAGCAAAAGTAAGAAACATTTTATGATGCTATTTCATATATCTGTCGTACATGTGAACTAGTCGTGGGCGCCCAACTTTTGGGTACTCTAGCTATACCGAAGCTGGATGTCGTAATGAAGTTATTTTTTAGAATTCTAACACTGCGATTTCATTAAGAACTAATGGATCTATCATTTCCTATACAACATGTATTTTTTAGTTATGTTTATGAATAGCTATTTGGTCAGAATATGTGTGTCAGAAAAAGTGTCCGAAAAATATCCGGGCGTTGTGGGAAAAAGTAGCTAAGTTAGCACAATGTATAACCATTGATTTCAGCTCTAAATATGCACATTTTCGAACAAAACATAAGTGTATGTATAACCTGATGTTATAGGACTGTCATCTGATGAAGAAAATCAAGGTTAGTCAAAAATTATATATCTTTTACTGGTTTGTTACGATCGCTAACCTTTTGCTACTGGGAAATGGCATGTTTTTCTGGCTATTGTGGTAAGCTAATATAACGCTATATTGTGTTTTCGCTGTAAAACACTTAATAAATCGGAAATATTGGCTGGAATCACAAGATGCCTGTCTTTCATTTGCTGTACACTATGTATTTTTCAGAAATGTTTTATGATGAGTAATTAGGTATTTGACGTTGGTGTCTGTAATTATTATGGCTGCTTTCGGTGCAATTTCTGATTGTAGCTGCAATGTAAACTATGATTTATACCTGAAATATGCACATTTTTCGAACAAAACATAGATTTATTGAATAACATGTTATAAGACTGTCATCTGATGAAGTTGTTTGTTGGTTAGTTTGGTTGGTTCTTGGTTAGTTAGGTTGGCTTTGTGCATGCTACCTGTGCTGTGAAAAATGTCTGTCCTTTTTTGTATTTGGTGGTGAGCTAACATAAATATACGTGGTGTTTTCGCTGTAAAACATTTTAAAAATCGGACATGTTGGCTGGATTCACAAGATGTGTACCTTTCATATGCTGTATTGGACTTGTTAATGTGTGAAAGTTAAATATTTAAAAAATATATATTTTGAATTTCGCGCCCTGCACTTGAGCTGGCTGTTGTCATAAGTGTACCGACGTCGGGCTTGCAGCCAGAAGAAGTTTTAAGACACATTGAAGTCCACATGTTCCAGAAGGCATTTCTGCCCAAAAAAAAAGCATTTTGATTAAAAAAATACATGTTTACGTTCAAATGCCGCTCCTGTGACATACACCTAGTTTCCTGAAACGAGTCACAGAAGATATTGTGCCTCTGCTTCTCCAGCATAGCCCCTCTTTTGCACAGATACATGTTTGTGTTTATTTTTTTGTCAATATAACTCTCCAGTGTCATTCTCTTTCATCCCTTGCTGCTGCTCAAGTGGGGGGGGGGGGGGGGGGGTAGACCCCTGCTTGTTTTACATTTGTATACACGGGACAGGATGATGTCTGCTCTGTAACAATAAAAATGCAATATCTTGAGTTCAAATTATGTCATCTTAATTTGTATGGAGTACAGTATGTTGAGCCAATCTCTGGCCAAATTACACAATTTACCATGAAGCAACCACTTTGACTATATTCACCCACAAAGCTACAAGGATGGACTTCCATGCTAGGTTAAGCTTACAAAGACCCCAACTGATTAATAAAACAGTCTTAAAACGATCTACTTTGGTTTAGATACAAGCATACAATACATTAATTTGACTTTCTGAAAATCTGTATTATAGGCCAAACTTGCTTACCACTTTTTCCATGTGGTTAATTCTTTCAACTACTCCATGAAATGATGACCTCTTCCTAAACATCTGGTCACATGATTCATTTTGTATATGGTTTCCTAGAAACAGGGGGTGGCTCGACTAACCATTTGGCACAACTTACCCCACTCTCCCCTACATCCCTCCCAAAAAATAAGTATCCACCCTATGGCCCCGTACACACTCAGCTTGTACAACTGATGTACAACCCATTTGACACAACAGTTGTTATACAACAGATATTTTGTGATATAATGGAGAGTTTTTCTACAAAAAAAGGATTACACAACCATCTTGTGGTGTCTCGACAACTGTTGTTTACATTTTAGTGCATACAAATTATCTGTTGTATCAAAACAGTTGTGTCAAATGTGTTGTACATCAATCAATCAAATGTATTTATAAATCCCTTCTTACATCAGCTGATGTCACAAAGGGCTGTACAGAAACCCAGCCTAAAATCCCAAACAGCAAGCAATGCAGGTGTAGAAGCACGTACATCAGTTGTGCAAGCTGAGTGTGTACTATGAGATTCCCTTGTACTGTCTGCATTGTAAGATAACCATCGATTTAAAGAGCAATGGGGTTGTGGGAGTTTTTAATTTCCTGCATTGTAGGAACATTCTCCTGCAACAGGGTGTTCAAGATCCTTTATCTGTAGTGCACTACTTTTGACCAGAGCCCTATGGGCCAGGGTAAAAAATAGTGCACAATAAAGGGAATAGGGTGCCAGTTGGGACTTAGCCAAAGAGAGGGGAGTATAGAAGTAGGCTTTGTGAAAGATCACGGAGTTGAAAAGCTGATAAGACTCTGGTCAACAAACAATCTTAGGGAGATGATTTCATGTTTTTTTGGCAAAGGATTGTCTGGCTCAATGTAAATTCTCTCATATGTATGTTAATAATAGAGCTTTAACGTCCAACTAATGTTTAATGAAATGTTTTCAATGTTGTTGAAAAAAAGAAAACATTTAATCCTAAACTGTACGAGACACAGGTCAAATCTAGTCTTTTGGACTAAGAACCACTTTCAATGGTGAATCTCCATTGAACATGATTCTTATTTAAAATACATGACTAGGTTCAGGGCCAGATTCAATCGTTTTTGTGTTGTGTACTGGCCAAGTCCAGTGTGTCTGCCTGCACAGTATTCAATCCTTTTGTTCTGCTGCAGGGATGGATGATGAATTCTCCTGCAGGGATGGATGGTGGGAGTACATTATTTATCACCCTCATCCTCAGTCTCTGTCTGGGTCCCACATGGCACCCTATTCTCTATATAGTGCCTTACCTTTGACCAGAGCCCTATGTAGAAAGTAGGGTGCCATTTGGCCCTGGTCAAAAGGATTGCACTATGTAGGGAGAAGGGTGTCATTTGGCCCTGGTCAAAAGGAGTGCACTATGTAGGGAGTAGGGTGCCATTTGGAATTAGCTATGGAAATTGGTCACTTGCCTTCCCTTGCTCAGTATGTGTCTCACATACTGTACACATACTCTCAGACAGGCAGACAGGAAGGCAGACAGACGCAGGCATGCATGCACACAGCACACACACTGCAAACAACTATCTAGCTAGGTTGAACAAACTACACTTTACACTGTCATTGACTCGTCCTCTGTGGTGGTGTCTTTCACTGTGTATTAGCCGTGGAGATTCCGGCCCGTCTCTAGCACCTTGCTAATCAGGCTTCGCTTGCTCTTTGTCAGTGGCATGTGAGGCCAGGCCAGGTAGCTGAGCGATGTGGAATTTCACATAGCTTCCCTGGCATGTTATGTAACCCCTCTATGGTAAGTGTCACTAGACGGGTATACGGTGCGTGTCACGGACAGGCTTTCCCAGACCACAACGCTCCGTGGGATTGATTTTCCACAGCCATGAATATGTTTTTATAAAGGATAATATCGCACCACTGTGGATAACTTTATGGGTTGTTTGGAAGGTTACTCAAGGGCTGAGGGGAGCAAAAAACGGCATGTATCCATAATGCAATATTCACAGATGTCCTTGGTTTTTGACACAACGTTGGGTCTGTCAATGACTTCAAATGAGCAAACCTAACATTTTGTTAGAGCAATCCATTGAGGATAATGTATAGTAATAGTAATGAAAACCCTACAGGGCGTACTACTGTATGTACGATTACCACACTGTACCACACAGGTGGGAAACCAGAAATCTTACTGATATGGCAAATCTCCTAATTAAATCACACAAAAAGAATGCTTTACATCCCACCAGATAACATATGCCCAAGTAAACAGATGAAGGGAATACTGCAATGACAGACTAACCCTCCATCTATCTATCTGTGTGTGTGTGTGTGTGTGTTTGTGTGTGTGTGTGTGTGTGTCCACCGTCCCCCTCTAAGGACCCCAGCTGACTGGAAGGAATGTGGGACTGCGATGGGGGGGTTGTGTGATTTATGAGTGGGGTGGAAGGAATGTGGGACTGCGATGGGGGGGGTTGTGTGATTTATGAGTGGGGTGGAAGGAATATGGGACTGCGATGGGGGGGGTTGTGTGATTTATGAGTGGGGTGGAAGGAATATGGGACTGCGATGGGGGGGTTGTGTGATTTATGAGTGGGGTGGAAGGAATGTGGGACTGCGATGGGGGGGGTTGTGTGATTTATGAGTGGGGTGGAAGGAATGTGGGACTGCGATGGGGGGGGTTGTGTGATTTATGAGTGGGGTGGAAGGAATATGGGACTGCGATGGGGGGGGTTGTGTGATTTATGAGTGGGGTGGAAGGAATATGGGACTGCGATGGGGGGGTTGTGTGATTTATGAGTGGGGTGGAAGGAATGTGGGACTGCGATGGGGGGGGTTGTGTGATTTATGAGTGGGGTGGAAGGAATATGGGACTGCGATGGGGGGGTTGTGTGATTTATGAGTGGGGTGGAAGGAATGTGGGACTGCGATGGGGGGGGTTGTGTGATTTATGAGTGGGGTGGAAGGAATATGGGACTGCGATGGGGGGGGTTGTGTGATTTATGAGTGGGGTGGAAGGAATATGGGACTGCGATGGGGGGGTTGTGTGATTTATGAGTGGGGTGGAAGGAATGTGGGACTGCGATGGGGGGGGTTGTGTGATTTATGAGTGGGGTGGAAGGAATATGGGACTGCGATGGGGGGGGTTGTGTGATTTATGAGTGGGGTGGAAGGAATATGGGACTGCGATGGGGGGGGTTGTGTGATTTATGAGTGGGGTGGAAGGAATGTGGGACTGCGATGGGGGGGTTGTGTGATTTATGAGTGGGGTGGAAGGAATGTGGGACTGCGATGGGGGGGGTTGTGTGATTTATGAGTGGGGTGGAAGGAATATGGGACTGCGATGGGGGGGGTTGTGTGATTTATGAGTGGAAGGAATGTGGGACTGCGATGGGGGGGTTGTGGGATTTATGAGTGGGGTGGAAGGAATGTGGGACTGCGATGGGGGGGGGTTGTGTGATTTATGAGTGGGGTGGAAGGAATGTGGGACTGCGATGGGGGGGTTGTGGGATTTATGAGTGGGGTGGAAGGAATGTGGGACTGCGATGGGGGGGGTTGTGTGATTTATGAGTGGGGTGGAAGGAATGTGGGACTGCGATGGGGGGGTTGTGTGATTTATGAGTGGGGTGGAAGGAATGTGGGACTGCGATGGGGGGGGTTGTGTGATTTATGAGTGGGGTGGAAGGAATGTGGGACTGCGATGGGGGGGTTGTGTGATTTATGAGTGGGGTGGAAGGAATGTGGGACTGCGATGGGGGGGTTGTGTGATTTATGAGTGGGGTGGAAGGAATGTGGGACTGCGATGGGGGGGTTGTGTGATTTATGAGTGGGGTGGAAGGAATGTGGGAGCACCACATGTCTGAGGGGTTACATGCTTACACACACACACACACACAACATACACCCCCACCCACACACTCCCCGCAAGCAACAGTTGGGGTACTGCGGGTGGTTGGCACCCCCTCACTAGCATGGGCATCACCTTTCAGCTGTGCCACTCTGCCCCCCTCGTACCACCAGTGGAAGTGTGGTCGCGTGATGTATGGCTGGGCATATAGGAATGGACAATCCATCCCAATCACTCAATCTGAGCAATCGAAGGAGAACAGTGATGCTCGTTATTCTGCAACTGTCCGGTATTGACATACCATTTACTGTATATACTTGACTGTATAGTCATTATTGTGTCTGACCTGGAAAAGCCCAATCTAATGTTTGTTTTTTAATCTGTGATCAAATGTCAGGTATCTTATGGCTTCTCTTTAGCTTCTTCTGTAACTGAACTTGCTGAACTGGTTAGACTTTGTCACTCTTTGACAACTTCTATCAGACCAAAACCTCCTACTAATGGAGGTACGTATGTGAGGAGGAAGAAGTGAAAAATATTTGCGTTGTCACCAAGAGACGAACATCCATTAGAGAGCTAAAGTACTTTTGTTGTGCTAAACAGTCAATAAGAGACTAGAATTGCACAAGAACATGAGTACTAAATTGCCATCTTATTAGACCAAATTACAATTATACAGTTAGACGATCGTATATTGGAAATATTTGTGTTCTGTATGCTGATTGGCATCCCTCCCCAAATTTGTCCAATGGAAACTTAAGGTTACTTTTGTAACGCCGGTTCTCTGAGTGAGATGTATCACTATGGGATTAGCTCCAGGTGAATCACTTCTAGGAAGAACCAATCACACAACATCTGTCGGAGACAGACAGGTTGAGTGGCGAATGAGGTGAGCCCCTTCTTCTTTATAATGCACCACTTGCACACGTTCTGGTTATGTGCTTCTCTTCCTGGCACCCTTGCGAGCAGGGAAACGCAATGATACATATCAGCCATATCAGAGAACCGGGGTTACGAAAGGAACCTTAAGTTCTCTTTCAAATATTTGTTTTCGATACACTATACTATTATCTTGGCCAGGTCACAGTTGTAAATGAGAACTTGTTCTCAACTGGCCTACCCGGTTAAATAAAGTTGAAATAAAAATAAAAATATGGTCAACTCCTGTCTCGCAGACGTGCTCTCTGAAGCCAGGGTAGTCCCAACAGTATCATCCTTCAGAGATTCCAACACTGAGGACAGAAGGTGCCAATGAAGGTGAAGTGATATCCAGTCGGTAAACACCTCATCAATGTATGAGGAATGGCCCAACATGCCATATCCCAAATCTCCTGTAAAGAGATGCCTTTGGTGTTAAAACAGTGGAACGAGCCCTCAGGCCCTCCGGGGGCTGTAAACCCTTGCTATTATAAACCAATATGAGTAGCCTCCACTATCCAATGGGATAGCAGTTTGCGAGAGAGGGGCCAAGATATTAAGAGAGGTAATTCTTACTTTACACTCTTGTTCTATCCAAGTAAATTCGCAAAGCGCATACTGGACGTAAACATTGGAGACTCTCTCTTCTTCCGTAGAAGTGAAGGGCGGCGAGACAATTATAATTATCAGAGACCATAAGCAAGGTGCAAACAGCAGGCACCAATGGTGGACTGATAGTGCCTACAGCTCACTCCTAAGGACAATCAGTAAAGCGGTTTTAAAAGGAGAGATATTTCATCTCCCCGCTTTCCAGCGGCTCAAAAAGGCTGCTGCGAAATAGCCTCAAGCACAAATCAAATCAAATTTTATTGGTCACAGACACATGATTAGCAGATGTTATTGTGGGTGTAGCGAAATGCTTGTGTTTCTAGCTCAGACAGTGCAGTAATATCTAACAAATTACACAACATATACCCAATACACACAAATCTAAGTAGGAATGAATTAAGACTATATACATATTGACGAGCGATGTCAGAGCGGAACGGGCTAAGATACAGTAGAATAGTATAGAAAAAACAGTATATACATATGAGATGAGTAATGCCAGATATGTAAACATTAAGTGACTGAGATACCGTAGAATAGTGTAGAATATAGTATATACATATGAGATGAGTAACGCAAGATATGTAAACATTAAAGTGACTAGTGTTCCATTCCTTAAAGTGGCCAGTGATTTCTAGTCTATGCCTATAGGCAGCAGCCTCTAATGTGCTAGTGATGGCTGTTTAACAGTCTGATGGCCTTGAGATAGAAGCTATTTTTCAGTCTCTCGGTCCCAGCTTTGATACACCTGTACTGACCTCGCCTCCTGGATGATAGCGGGGTGAACAGTAGACGGGTCCCAAGATGGCGCTGAAGGCTTGGAGAATCGGCATAAGCGACATAATAGAGGAGCTTTCCCACCGTGTTATTGTCGAGGCCTATATGACAGGCCGAGATAGTGAGTAAATAGACCTTTACAGCGGAGAACCTTCCCTCTGTCCAAAGAAGGTCCTACAAAAAGCATAGAACCTCACATACAAAGCATTGGTAAGGAATGATCTGCCTTAGATCGCACCATTTCTCAAAAACACACCACTTGTTTCCGTACACTGTGCATGTAGAAGGGGCTCTGGCACTCTGGATACTCAATGACCTAGAGTTGCAAGCCTGTCACATTCAGATCCATCCTCTCACTGCCAGGCCCAAAATGTCCTCTTTTGCTTGGGTCAAAAGATTCCTGTGTAACGATAGCTGCCAGCTTCCCTGGTCATGGAGGGGCTCTAAGATGAGGGATACGCCTTGTTCCCTTGGTTACCAAAGTGGAGAGTATAAGGCATAGAGGAGGAAAAAGTGTCACCCTTGCCAGGGGTGTGCTAACGCTTCCACCCCTAATGGTGCATTTTCACCACTTGGGGATGGAGTCTCCAAAAACCCTCACAGGGTTGTCACTAACAGTCTGGGTGTCAGTCTGGATAGACTCGAGAAGTGGGCGCTCTAGGGGCTGGAATACCCCAGCCTCTGTCATGCGCACCTCAGTGTGCAACCATGCTGCAGATGGGGTGGAGAGTGTGTCCCAGTAACTGGGATACCTTGTAATGTGTCTGAAACATATCAGCAGTGCGTTCTTTTCTTGATAAACATGCTCAATCCTCTTGGACTGCGCCCCTAGTGAGCGGCGAAAGGTATGGCTTTACCGAGCGGGAAAGAGCAGCCAATCCCCATTAGTTCCTGCCAGGGCAGCAGCTACTCTTGCTTGGGTTTATTAAGGATCTCCATTTGTTCATGCCAAGGCAGCATCTTGGTTTGGGGGATGCCAGGAGAACGCTACCTGCCCGGATGTGTAGTGCCAACTGTAAAGTTTGGTGGAGGAGGAATAATGGTCTGGGGCTGTTTTTCATGGTTCTGGCTAGGCCTCTTAGTTCCAGTGAAGGGAAATGTTAACGATACAGCATACAATGATGATTCGAGACGATTCTGTGCTTCCAACTTTGTGGCAACAGTTTGGGGAAAGCTCTTTCCTGTTTCAGCATGACAATGCCCACATGCACAAAGCGAGGTCCATAAAGAAATGGTTTGTTGATATTGGTGTGGAAGAACTTGACTGGCCTGCACAGCGCCTTGACCTCAACCCCATCGAACACCTTTGGGATGAATCGGAACGCTGACTGTGAGCCAGGCCTAATCGCCTAACATGAGTGCCCGACCTCACTAATGCCATTATGCTGTGATAATGTATTAGGCCTACTGCACAAACCTCATTCCCACATAACTGTTTTTATTAGGTAAATGTTACATTTAAAACATTTTTTATATATTTTTTATTATAAGCAGTAGATCTCAGCTTGCTTTTTGACTGCGAAAGTGTTCTTGACTCACTTTTGCGTTGTTTTCTCAGTCTAAATGCAAGTAATTTCTGGGCCTTTGGCCCACTATTGTAATATTGCTGTTTGGTAAATATCAACGCTTTTCTATATTTTCCGAGTTATTTTTTTTCTTTTGTTTAATATTGGTTTTTATTTTGACTTTGTAACCTGTTCAAGGTATTTTGAAGATCAAATGTTGCTTTCTCTTTAACAAAAAAAAGAAACGTATGATATTATCTCTCCTCAAAACACTGCTTTGTCCCATTCCCATACCATTATGGGGGAGACCTCTCCATCATCATTTATTTGCAGATATTGTTTCAGTGTTGCCCTGATTCTACTCTTAGATTCATTGTTATGTAGAAGTGAATTGTTAAATCTCCAAACTGTCAAGCCTTTCTCTAGTCCTATATTTACTTTCATATTAGCAGCTATTGACCAATGAACATTCATGTGGGTGTGGCCTCACACAAATGCCTACAAATCAGACAAGGATCTTGATATTGTTTTCCAAACATGGTCAAGACTCAAAATATCTAAGCAAATTTAGATTGACCACATGGTGGCGCTATAACAGGCAGATGTTTTTCTCTTGATCTGTTTGACTCAGATTGATGAAAGTTGATGCACATGCTCAGGGATAAAAGTCTAGCTAAGTTGTAAAGTATGATTTAGTTCGGTACATGGTGGTGTTATTTACAGGAAAAGCATTTCACCCAAGCTCATTGGCTTGTAGCGGCCATGTTTGAGATAGAGTCTTGTAAATTCCTGTGTTTAAAGACAACTGCGGATAGATGCTATATACCAAATGGAGTGTTGATCAGTCCAGCGATTCTGGAGAAAAATACTTTTAAAGTAATTTAAATCTTTGGAAAATGTCCAAAACAGGCATTTTGTATGATCTGTTGGATTTGGCAAACAGGGTATACATTAGAAAGTATTTCATCCTACGGGAATGGGTGCAATTTGTCATGATGGTGGTGCTATGGAACCAACAATGTACCAACAGCTTCACCACACAATCACAATCATGAAACCAACATTTTACATGTTCAGGTTATATTTTTGTTCAGTATAGCTAGCTAAGTAAGGGTGTTGTACAACTATACTCAGTGATGTGACGTTGCACGAGCAGCACAACAGATATTGCGATAAGACTTAGCGCTCACACAGTCACACACAGTATCTGCACATGTGCACAAGCCCCTTCACACAGTTACAATGTGATAGATACAGGACCACTACAGTGGAGAAGTTGAGCCTGATCCTTCTAAACCAGGCCTGGGCAACTCCAGTCCTCGGGGGCCTGATTGGTGTCACACTTTTCCCCCATCCCTAGCAAACACACCTGATTTAAACTAATTGCATTTTTAACTGAAGATCATGATTAGCTGATTGTTGGAGTCAGGTGTATTAGCTGGGGCTGGGGAAAAACTGTGACACTAATCAGGCCCCCGAGAACTGGAGTTGTCCAGGCCTGCTTTAAACTGTGAGTTGCGGAAATTGACCCATTTGGCAGTTTACATACTGCACCAACGTCACATCACTGAGTCTACAACAAGTTAGCTAAATTGTTTGGCGTTTTTGCAAGTGGTTTTATCTAAGTTATTTGTTTGCGCCTAGTGTTTGAGACTTTGACAGTGCCACAAGTTGAGCTCAATTGGTTAGGTGGTAGCTAGCTAACTTAATCTTAGCTGGCTAGCTAGCTACGCTTAGACATGTGTAATAACGTTAGCTGCGTAATGTTACTTCACGATGCTTAGGCCTCTAGCTAGCTACGCTTAGACATGTGTAGTAACGTTAGCTGCGTAATGTTACTTCACGTTGCTTAGGCCTAGTCTGTTTTTAAGTGTATTTGCCACAGACCACTAAACTTCATCTAGCCATAAGGCACTAATCGAATTAAAGTTAGGTTTAGAAACGAGTGTACAGTTTCACAAAGGTTCAGATGAAGCATAACATTTACAGTGGGTTAAAAGAGACTGCTGTCAGCATGTTGTAATACTAAGAACTGACCTATGTAAAGGTAGCCACAATAGTTGATTTCACGGATTACCTTCAAAATAAAAGTCCCTCAGAGAAACTGATGCAAACGGACTTGTGCCATATTTCAACCAAATAATCCTAAACAAGATTGGAATACTGTCAAATAATTGTGTATTTATGCTTGACTATGTGCATTTATGTATGTGAAATGTTTCACTGTGAAACGCTATCAATACTCCGAACGCACCTCTTCAGGTAATACGAACACTTTTGCCATCTTATAACAACTGCTCAACTCAATTCAACATTTACCAACAATGAATAACAATACCTGAACCCCGGCAACACTGCATGCAGCTTCAATTGTACTTTTATTTGTTCCGTTGGCCGTGTTTTTTTTCAACAGTCTTTATATATTGTTTTGTTCATATTGTACTTTAAGACATTAACAAGCCCAAGCGGAAGGCTATTCAAAATAAACTAAATTACCTCCAATGGTGCCCCCACTTCCCTTGGGTAGCACTTTTTGATCTTCACATGGATCCTATAAGAAATTGGAACACTTCCCTTGAAAAGAGCTCAAAATACCACATACAGCACAAACACAGGTTAGCACCAGTAAGCATTTGTAAAATTATTTTAGAAAAGAAACTCCATGAATGCATTAATTCCTTTCCAATTAGATAATACACGTAACAATGTAGGCACTTTCTACAAAAAGATAATTACCTTTAACCAGGAGCAGTTCGTAGAAATTAACCATTTAATATATTATTTATTATTATTTTATATTACAACATGAGATTCAACGTAGTCCGTGTATCTGGTCATACTTCATACCAATAATAACAATAGGTAGGAACAGAAGTAATGATTCTAGCGTAAACATTTTTTACTATAAAGTGTATATGGTATAATTTGTCAAGTCATTATCTTCCAAAACGGAGATTTAAGAGATTTATTTAAGCTGCTACGTTCCTACAGTAGATCCTTGGATAATTCAGGTCTGTTTTTGGATTTCAATCATGCCCACTAACATGGGATGGTAAGGCCTAGTTAGAATGACCACACCCTGTAACTCTCCAGGACCAGGGAGAATGACCACACCCTGTAACTCTCCAGGACCAGGGAGAATGACCACACCCTGTAACTCTCCAGGACCAGGGAGAATGACCACACCCTGTAACTCTCCAGTACCAGGGAGAATGACCACACCCTGTAACTCTCCAGGACCAGGGAGAATGACCACACCCTGTAACTCTCCAGGACCAGGTTTGATGGTCACCACCCTGTAACTCTCCAGGACCAGGGAGAATGACCACACCCTGTAACTCTCCAGGACCAGGTTTGATGGTCACCACCCTGTAACTCTCCTGGACCAAGTTTGATGGTCACCACCCTGTAACTCTCCAGGACCAGGTTTGATGGTCACACCCTGTAACTCTCCAGGACCAGGTTTGATGGTCACCACCCTGTAACTCCCCAGGACCAGGTTTGATGGTCACCACCCTGTAACTCTCCAGGACCAGGTTTGATGGTTACCACCCTGTAAATCTCCGGGACCAGATTTGATGGTCACCACCCTGTAACTCTCCAGGACCAGGTTTGATGGTCACCACCCTGTAACTCTCCAGGAACAGGTTTTATGGTCACAACCCTGTAACTCTCCAGGACCAGGTTTGATAGTCACACCCTGTAACTCTCCAGGACCAGGTTTGATGGTCACACCCTGTAACTCTCCGGGAGCAGGATTGATGATCACACCCTGTAACTCTCCAGGATCAGGTTTGATGGTCACCACCCTGTAACTCTCCGGGAGCAGGTTTGATGGTCACCACCCTGTAACTCTCCGGGAGCAGGTTTGATGGTCACCACCCTGTAACTCTCCAGGACCAGGTTTGATGGTAACCACCCTGTAACTCTCCAGGACCAGGTTTGATGGTCACACCCTGAAACTCTCCAGGACCAGGTTTGATGGTAACCACCCTGTAACTCTCCGGGACCAGGTTTGATGGCCACTGTACATACATAGATGTAGAACTGGACTTTTGTTGTACAGTCTGTCAGGCTTTCACCTCTGCACTGTAGGCGCTACTGCTCAAGTCCAGCTTTATTTTCTCTCGAGACACAACTATTAGGCTGTGTGAGAGGAGATTGGTATTCACTAACTACTAGCATGCAGAACAAGTTCTGACTAATCGTTTATATCATACAATCACCCAGTGTGTATGTTTGTAATCATTAACCACTAGCAAATATTTGGGGTGTGTGTCTGTTATCATTTATCTTTTGTCTGCAGTATCTGTCATAGTCAGTCGGCTCCTAAGTCCAAGACCGGGTTCTCCTTTTCTCCGCCTACGATGTCAGTGGACAGTTATTTTAAAACTCAACCTCTTGTTGACCCCAAATTAAATACATTTTTCTGTGCAAACAAAATATCCCTTCTTCCTCCACAATAGAATCGTAACAACATGGTAGGATATCAAAATAGATTGTTTCAACATGGTAGGATATCAAAATGCCTGAAGCTGGTCAGCATCATTGAAACCCAATCAAAATCAACTGAAACTTCCATTGCTTGCATTTCTGTTGAACATGAGGTGGCCATTTTGTAAATGACTCCCTCTCAGTGGAAGAACTATCAGGTTTTCATCACATTGTGCTCCATCATACTTCGGGGCGTCTTCTTCCCCCTTAGAAACGTACTGTACACTGCTGCAAAGCATTAGGAATCTGACTCCAACACTAAATTCCTGGGGATGTTTGCTAGCCCCTGTAGCCCTGTCTACAGAGCCCTTTCTTGCTCCATGATTAATGGGCCAATAGAATGCCACGGGTGGGATTTGTGGAAGTGGAGGTCAAGGTGAGGCCCGAAAAGTGAATGTAGCGCAAAGTTGTGAAGAGCGTGAGAGAGAGGGAGATGGTGTGTTGAGAGAGAGAGCAAGTGAAGGGAGGAGAGAGGACAAAGAGCAGGGAGGAGAGAGGACAAAGACCATAGAGGAGGATGGGGTTGAACAGGGTTGTAATCACAGTAGGGTGTGGAGAGAGGGACACTTTAGAATCTGTGTGGGTGTGTTGTGTGCATGCATGCATGTGTGTGATGTAAAATGTTTATATTCATATGAATAAATTCGGAACTGTAAATGCTAGAAATGTACATGTCTTTCCCACTGAATACGGAGAATCGGCTGAATAGAATGGTTATACGGCTGGTCGAGTTCCAGGTATCACAGCCTACGTATAGTAAGGCGACTGCAAATGTACAGTTCATCTGAATTACCCTCGAGACATCATGGAATGGTATTACATCTTACCTCGATGTATACCGATCTAAACTTTGTTAGCCAATCACAGACTTTATTGTGCTCTTGTCCTAGGTGGTCAGACAGCCAATAGGAAGTCAATCAGTGGTTCTCAGTTGTATGTAATCCGTTACTGTTACTAGTTACCTGTCCAAAATGACCCAAACTCAGTAATGTAATCTGATTACTTTCCCCTTAAAAGGGGAATTTCACTCTGGGGGAATCCGGGCTTGTTTTCATCATGTCTGAGGCATTTCTATGACAGTGAGATGTGTTTCACACATAATTGCCCAGGAGAAAGGCAACTAAAAATAAATGTAGTCCTGCTATGGCATTTTGCGAAGAATCTATGTTAAACTGATCACACAAAACGTTTTTGTGGGTGTAGATATGGACGTCTTTCAGCGATGTTCCTATCGACGGATTCATTGCTAAATATACAAGCAGACACATTTTTTCCAATCTCTGAAAGACTACAACTTGTGTTGGGCGATGCTTCGTGCTCTGGCCCCTGTCCCTCCCCCAAGGCGGGCTTTTTTGAAAAAGAGGCGGACACTAACAACAGTCCTTTGGGCAAAACTGAATGAATTGACCAGATGCAATGGCTTAAAATGATTCCTCTCATCAACATCAATTTGACGATGGAGTATCCATTAGCTACGTGTTGACATTCAACCATAAATGTTTCAACTGGAATAAAGTGAAGATTCAAAAACGAGTTGGATTTAGCTAACGTTAGAAACTAAGCTACAGCTGACGCCAGGACCAAGAGGGCAGATGACAAATATGGTGCCTAGCTAAGTAAATTATGTTTCCTGTGAGCCACCTAGCTAGCTAACTTTAGTTTATCTACTGAAACCCATATTGTGTATTGCCGGCTAACATACTACTGTGCTACAGTGGGAGGAAATCAAATATTTTTTCTGTTTGCTAACTTAGTGAGTTAGATACCTAGCTAGCTAAGTTAGCTAGCTAAACAACTACTGGTAGCCATATTTATATCTAAAAATAAAATAGGTTTTACAATTGGAGATCTATTGTATCTCGATTGTAAAACCTCTTCTCTTTTTAGTCGTAGATATGGCTAGCTAATAAACAGCAAGATACAATGTTACAACCAGCCACCTAAAAGCTAGGTTTACCAGCAAATGTTAACACATGACTGGAGTTGGCTAGCTAGTTAGCCTGGTGCCTGCTTACTTGTTAAGCACCACACCTCACGTTTGTAACTTGTTAGCAAACATGTGTAACATCAGCAACTGTAAATTTTACTAGCTAGCTATGTAACATAATGACCGTGGATGCATTAACATCTCACAGAATTATAGGCATGATGCAAGATGTAATTTACATCTGTTTGGAATCCTACGTATTGCATATCCAGTGAGGAGAAAAAATAATACAACAATTTAACAGTGTAATTCTCTAAAACTGAAGCTGGTTTGACTATAAAAAAATATTTGCCTAAGTATGCTTGATAGACATGGCTGTAGGCAGATACTGTCTGCCTACCTACAGTTGAATTCGGAAGTTTATATACACCATAGCCAAATACATTTAAACTCAGTTTTTCACAATTCCTGACATTTAATCCAAGTAAAAATTCCCTGTCTTAGTTCAGTTAGGATCACCACTTTATTTTATGAATGTGAAATGTCAGAATAATAGTAGAGAGAATGATTTATTTCATCTTTTATTTCTTTCATCACATTCCCAGTGGGTCAGAAGTTTACATACACTCAATTAGTATTTGGTAGCATTGCCTTTAAATTGTTTAACTTGGGTCAAACATTTCGAGTGTCCTTCCACAAGCTTCCCACAATAAGTTTGGTGAATTTTGGCCCATTCCTCCTGACAGAGCTGTTGTAACTGAGTCAGGTGTGTAGGCCTCCTTGCTCGCACACATTGGAAGTATGCTTGGGGTCATTGTCCATTTGGAAGACCCATTTGCGACCAATTTTAACTTCCTGACTGATGTCTTGAGATGCTGCTTCAATATATCCACATAATTTTCCTTCCTCATGATGCCATCTACTTTGTGAAGTGCACCAGCCCCTCCTGCAACAAAGCACCCCCACAACATGATGCTGCCACCCCTGTGCTTCACGGTTGGGATGGTGTTCTTCAGCTTGCAAGCTTCCCCCTTTTTCCTCCAAACATAATGATGGTCATTATGGCCAAACAGTTCTATTTTTGTTTCATCAGACCAGAGGACATTTTTCCAAAAAGTACGATTTTTGTCCCCATGTGCAGTTGTGACCAGTAGTCTGGCTTTTTCATGGCGGTTTTGGAGCAGTTGCTCCTTCCTCGCTGATCGGCCTTTCAGGTTATGTTGAAATAGGACTCGTTTTACTGTGGATATAGATACTTTTGTACCGGTTTCCTCCAGCATCTTCACAAGGTTCTTTGCTGTTGTTCTAGGATTGATTTGCACTTTTCGCACCAAAGTATGTTCATCTCTAGGAGACAGAACACGTCTCCTTCCTGAGTAGTGTGATGGCTGCGTGATCCCATAGTGGTTATACTTGCGTACTATTGTTTGTACAGATGAACGTGGTACCTTCAGGCATTTGGAAATTGCTCCCAAGGATGAACCAGACTTGTGGAGGTCTACAGTTTTTTTTTCTGAGGTCTTGGCTGATTTCTTTTGATTTTCCCATGATGTCAAGCAAAGAGGCACTGAGTTTGAAGGTAGGCCTTGAAATACATCCACAGGTACACCTCCAATTGACTCAAATGATGTCAATTAGCCTATCAGAAGCTTCGAAAGCCATGACATCATTTTCTGGAATTTTCCAAAGTTGTTTAAAGGCACAGTCAACTTAGTGTATGTAAACTTCTGACCCACTGGAATTGTGATACAGTGAATTATAAGGGAAGTAATCTGTCTGTAAACAATTTTGGGAAAAATGTTGTGTCATGCACAAAGTAGATGTCCTAACCGACTTGCCAAAACTACAGTTTGTTAACAAGACATTTGTGGAGTGGTTGAACACTTTTTTAAAAACTTTTACTGACTCCAACCTAAATGTATGTAAACTTCCGACTTCAACTGTACGTGGGCTCATTTGTATGGTCTGGTCACTGAAAAGGTTGAGGGTTATGACATATTTCTTTATTAGGCTAGATATTGTTGTAAATCTAATCTCTGTGCCTGTCCACATGTATGCTTCTTCATCTAGTCTACCCTAAAGTTGATGTTATGCTGGCACAGTTCAACTGTTGCTCAAACTGTACAAAGGAAAATAGACTGGAGATGATCACACAAGCAGCAAACTAGAGGGTTCTCTACAGGGAGAGAAATAACTAGGCAGTCACCACAAATGGTGAGAACTCTGAATAAGACTCACTTATGTGGCAAGCTGAGGGAAAATAATATTCTATCTTAAGCAAACAAATCCCAGAAAACATACCCAATAGATCAACAATAAGACAAGCATGGCTAACTTTACCTCAATGACTTCAAAAAGCACAGGCCATGTTGCCATGAAGTCCTCTACAACGGGTGTGTCACGGACAACTTCATGTCTCCTGTATGCAAACAACTTCACTGTCTCTCTGTTGTTCCTTTTCTTTACATCAGTGTAGCTTACCGCGTGTCCTCGAGGCTCTCTTCGGTTTCTCCTGAGGGATATGTGGGACAAAAGTTCACTTCTGGTTTCTTTGACTTTTTAACACCATAGGCTGCACTTGATTTCCCTGCAGGTTTGTGCCTCAAGGAGGCACCTCTGGAGATCCCAGTCTTCTCAGGCGAGTGCGGTAGTTTGCCAGTTTGTATTTCAAACTGGTTTTCCATCCTCCACATACAGTGAAGGAACACTTCTCAGTCAGATTTTTACTAACCTCTGTTGAGTGGACATTACTTTGGTGCACAATTAAGGCATTCCAGGTCTTAAATGCGCATGGACAGTCAATGTATGTACATGGGTAACGGACAGTATGGCCGTAATGTGGGTGCTTTAACTTGTAATGATGCAAAAGTTTGGACCTACTTGACCAATTCTGAACACCCCTTACATTTCCACAACAGTGAAAAAGAGAGAACAGAAATACCATAAGACCTAAAGACTGACATTTGGAGCAATATTTATTAAAACAACCTCTGAGGCAAATTTCATGGACCTGTAAATATATATATTTTTAATTATGAAATGTTAGATTCAATTATCTATTGATTTATGCATGCATCCACTCATATGCACATACGTTGAATTATTAGTATTTTTGTCAAATAATTTTAAACGTATTGATAAACGGACACCCATAATATAAAGTAATACTGTTCAACTGCAAAAATGAACTCCACATCCCATTTCAATAAGTCTGTATGTCACCTTTGCACCATGGAAGCAGCCAGTTTTACAACATGAAGGTAGCCATGGGCAAACTGTTAAATTGCATTAAAGCACCAATCTCATATGAGTAGGTGTATAATCATTAGATCTTACATATGTAAAGAAAAACAATTTACTTAAAAAAAAAAAAGTAAATACATTAACTTTTATCATTTTTAACTGTTACCTCACAAGAAAAAAAATATTGCTGCACTAAATGCTGCTGCAAAGTGATTGCAGATGATGTCGTGCACAAGCATTAGTTAGCGAGCAAGTTAGCTAGCATGTTAGTTAGCTCAAGCGGTGTGCAACTAAGAAAACCTTAGTTCTTGGCTTGGTAAATTCAAAGTTCTTGAAAAATAGGTAACTATCATGGTGTTTTGCCAACTAACTTTACCTTCTTGCAAAATGTTAATCTTGACCTAGTCCTGTTTTACTGTTCACAGAAGCTAGTTAGCAACATCGTCTTTTACCATTAGCTGCCATGCCAATATGTTTCAGACTCAAGAGCACAAAATGAGGATATGGAGCAATCACTAATGACATTACTACTTACAATCCTATAACCTTGACTATGACAAATCCTGACTATAACCTTGACTATGACCAATCCTGACTATAACCACACAGACAAACGTTGAACAGAACCAATCATCATGCTTACCTTGACCAAGATTCTAGCTACTGTCTTCTCTGCTAACGTGCCAGCGTTCTTTCTGGAAGATTCTTCTCTCGCGCGGCTTGAATTGTTCCTGATTACTCGTCATGAATTAACTTCATTGGTTCACACTCCCCCTACATGCTTCAAACTAGTAGATCTGATTTTGCTTCGTGTTGCATTGATTGCAAGCAGTGAAATCACATTGAGAAACAAAACATGTTTGAGTAAATCACACATAATATGTTTTCGTAAATCTGACAGTCCACCTTGTCCCGTTTTTCAGTGTACAGAAGGGTAGCTCTCCAGGAACAGGGTAGGAGACCCCTGTTCTACATGGTCTTATGCTGAGCCACAGTGTCTGTGTTTGCACAGGTGGCCCAATTCTGATATTTTTTCTACTAATTGGTCTTAATCACATCATATCTTTTTCAGAACTGATCTGATTGGTCAAAAAAATATATTAGAATTGGGCTGCCTGTGTAAATGCAGCCATAGTCCTTTATCCGGGAACGGTACAATGGCAATGGTGTGTGCTTATAGCGAATGGTCTTGTCCTGTCTGCAGTGAACGGCCAGCTGGATAAGACTCTGCCGAAAGTGGTGTAGGGCTTCTTAACCATCAGCTGTTTGGTCCTCTTGCAAAAGATTTGCTGGTACTGCACGTCTCTTGGAAAGACATGGTTATAATGTTAGCATTTAACACTTTTTGTGGAAGGGTTGTACCGCAACGCGCCTTTGTTGATAAAAGTTTCAACAGAACTGGACCGGCTAGCGTATTGTTTAGGGACAATGAGGGGACATTGGGAGCTGCTTTTGAGAGGAATGATCAGTCAACAAAGGAAATGGGCCGGGGGGCCAAAGAAGGTGTGAAAAGTCTTAAAATGGCAGTTCTTGCACAGTATGAACTGTTGTGTGTGGGAGATTGAAGACAAATGGCACCTCAATCGCTCTCATACACAACAATACATTTACTGTTTAAGCACAACCATGCACAACCAAAAACACCTTCCTCATCTCAAAGTACGGTATGTAAACCTCCCCCACCCCATTGACTTTGACATATCATTCTTGTCAATAGTAGCCCTTTGCAGGGGAATTTTGTAGAGGTGTCTTTGTATTGTGTTTTGAGAATCTGCAGAGAGAAGAATGAGGTGGTTGTGTCATTACCGTTGTAGTCTTGATTTATACCTTTCAGAGTCCCTTGCCGGTTTCTATCCCACAATATGGTTGTGCTCGATAACCGCAAGGTGTGGCCGCTCCCTCATGCTTGTGTACCCAGAATGCCCCGCTTTGGGGTATTTTTCAGCAGGGCGCTATGGAATGACTCCAGATAACCAGAGTTTTACAAAAACAAAAGACAAAAAGAGAAGTGGGGTAGACTAAATTGATGACATGGTCTGGAAGGTACTCTGTGGTCCTCAGGCTACCTCTAACCACCTGTAACCCCATAACACCAAACCATACCAACACTACCCAATTCATGTTTATACCATGCTTACTGTAAATTGAGCCATCTTAGCCATCAGATTTTGGCCAACTTACCTTCACCTTGTGCAGAGCTAGGGGTTGGAAACGCATGATGGTGGAATCAGATTCTGTACCACCTACAACAAAATACACAACAATTACACAATTTAACCACCACACTAACTGTATTGATCTCTATTAGACTGGCTAACTAAGCATAGCTAACATGGACATTTTAATATTGTCAGCATGCTGTTAGCTAACTAGCGTCACTAAATTAGCAGCAAGATTGCTAACCAGCTGAGACTGCCTGAGAAACAACCATAGATAATTTATACACATTCATCATTGCTACCAACACACAAACAGAGATTCAGGTAGTTATATCGACAATTATATTTTTAGTAACAGAGTGTTTTCCAGACAAGGATGGAATAGATGGCTAGCAAATTGAGATACTCTTATTTGGTAACATTAGCTAGCTTACGTTAGACAACGCCAGTCAAAGATAGAAAGAACAAACAAACATGTTTACTCTGTTGAAGTCTAGCATTGAGTACCATGGCATAGGCGATTGACCGTGTGTATAACAAAAGATATGATTTAGCTGACGGCTTTCAGAGTTCAATAAAGGATTGTAACGTAACTTACCCACTTAGGCAAGCAAGATAGCTAACATTGTTACCTCTAATTGAGACTCTTCAGTTTTCTTGTGAAGGAAAAAAGTTAATGGTATCGCATCACTTCTCAGCTGTCCTTGAAATGGATTCCCCATCAGTTCAGCCTGAAAATCCCTCTGATAATCTTTGGTCACCGCATCATTCTTGATAGCCGCAAGCCACTGGCAGAATCGGGGTGAATCTCTAGTAGGTAGAACGGTGAAAGATAACACATTTTTGCGCTTGTTTGTAATTAGCACAGCCAGGCACAGAACACCACACGGTATGATAACAAACAGTGATAAACAAATGTTTTTTTTGTTGTTTTTGCATTCGTTATGAATGCCAGACTTTGTGGTTCACTATGAGCAGACATATACATAGGGAGTCCAAACTTCATGATTTCTACCAGTGAAATGAACATTTGCTAGTTCTAGCTTGTGGAATGGATAATTGTGATGTTTATGATAAAAGCGTAATGTTGTTAATATGACTAAATGCTGTGGCAGAGCCCGAACGCAAATTGTTCATTGGGGTCAATGGGAGAGTTGTGTGTGAATCTCAAGTCAGAGTTCCGCCCACACTGAATAAACTGCATTTAAATACAATAGACACAATTAGACGTATAAGCACTGAGAAAGTTTCAGTAGGCTCCATAGAATTAGGAATTAGAATACTAATTTAATAGGATCTCTATGGTAGGCCTATTCACAATGCATTGCATTCGAACACAGTTTATTGAATAAAATGTAAAACTGTGACATATCGTATTTGTAGATGAAGAAGAAGACCAGAGACAATATATGAATAGCAGTGGAGGCTGCTGAGGGGAGGACAGCTCACAATAATGTATGGAATGGAGCTAATGGAATGGGATCAACCACATGGAAACCACTTGTTTGGTACCATTCCATTCACTCCATTCCAGCCATTATTATGAGCCGTCCTCCCCTCAGCAGCCTCCACTGATGAATAGGCATATGATTGTTGTATTATTCAAAACCAAGCAAAATGGCCTGCTAAAGTGAGAGAGATCATTTCACAATGTTCCTTGAAAACCTGACCTAGACAAAAGGTGAAACACCGTCTCCATGCAGGAACAACATCAAAGTTGGGCTGAGAACATGGTACATATTTCCAGGTCTCTTGCACGCTTTTTCATGTGTATCATAATAATCTTGAGACATGCACGCTGACAAGTCACGACTTCTTCTGGTTTAATACTCTTGCCAGTGCGCTTTGATATACACAATAGCCAGCGGGCACAGAGCAGAGCAATGTCACAATGAGCTCACACGCCACAAGCCAAGCAGGAAACCTTTGAGACATGCAGGTAAAAATAACGACGGAATCCAAACCCATCTGTCAACAATCACAGTGCGTGCCTCTCTACAATGAGCATATGATTACAGTTTTAGTTTGTAACACACCTGCTCAATCAAAAGATAAAGGGTGGAAATTCTCCTATCTTCTCATGATGACTTTGAAGTTGAGTTTTAATGTCACATGCAGTACAGTGAAATGCCTTTCTTGCAAACAGTACAGTGAAATGCCTTTCTGCAAAAACCAACAATGCAACAATCACTAACAATCTATTACTAGAAAAATATGAAATATGAAATGTACAGTAAAGTAAGAAAGTAAGCATAGTATATACGGGGAATATTTAAAAATGCCAGATTTAAATTCAATTCAACCAAATAAACTGAAATGGGTTAAAGGGACAGTTGACAAATGTCTATGGACATAGTCTTACTAAGTCTATGGACATAGTCTTACTAAGTCTATGGACATAGTAAGACAGCAAGGTAAAGAAAATCACAGCATGATTGCCGTCTTACCTTGTCTATAGACTGCTTACAGAGTAAGGAAACCAATGTAATTTTAGTGAACTATCCCTTTAAGATTGAATGGTGAATAGTAATTTATATAGAAGTTGAACATTTTTATTCTTCTTTTTTTTGTCTTTGAAACTGTAGGGTAAATGTTTTATAGAGTGATTGATTAACACAGCTTTTTCAGGCCATTAGGTCCGATTGGAAGGATATACTGTTTCTCCGAGACCAGGCCCAAATCCCCATCATTTGCATGAAGAAAAGACAGAGGTACAGGGGGCGGAGATTGTGGGTAACCCGCCTCTACAATCTGTTCTATTGGCCAACATGCAATCACTGGAGAATAAACTGGATGAGCTCCGTTCGAGACTATCCCACGAACGGGATATTAAAAACTGTAATATCTTATGTTTCACCATGTTGTGGCTGAACGATGACACAGATAATATACAGTTGGCTGGGTTTTCCGTGCATCGGCTGGATAGAACAGCTATGTCCTGTAAGACGAGGGGTGGTGGTGTGTGTCTATTTGTCAATAACAGCTGGTGTGCAATGTCTAATATTAAGGAAGTCTCGAGGTATTGCTCACCTGAGGTAGAGTACCTCATGATAAGTTGTAGACCACACTATCTACCAAGAGAGTTTTTATCTATATTTTTCGTAGTCGTCTATTTACCACCACAAACCAATGATGGCACTAAGGCCGCACTCAACGAGCTGTTTAAGGCCATAAGCAAACAAGAAAATGCACATCCAGAAGCGCCGCTGCTAGTGGCCGGGGAATTTAATGCAGGCAAACTTAAATCCGTTTTACCTAATTTCTACCAGCATGTCACATGTGCAACCAGAGGAAAAAAACTTTAGACCACCTTTACTCCACACACAGAGACGCATACAGCTCTCCCTCGCCCTCCATTTAGCAAATCTGACCATAATTCTATCCTCCTGATTCCTGCTTACAAGCACAAATTAAAGCAGGAAGTACCAGTGACTCACTCAATACGGAAGTGGTCAGATGACGCGGATGCTACGGTACAGGACTGTTTTGCTAGCACAGCCTGGAATATGTTCCGGGATTCATCCAATGGCATTGAGGAGTATACCACCTCAGTCACCGGCTTCATCAATTAGTGCATCGACGACATCATCCCCACAGTGACCATACGTACATAAACCAACCAGAAGCCATGGATTACAGGGAACATCCGCAACGAGCTAAAGGCTAGAGCTGCCGCTTTCAAGGAGCGGGACACTAATCTGGACGCTATGCCCTCAGACAAACCATCAAACAGGCAAAGCGTCAATAAATACAGGACTAAGATTGAATCCTACTACACCGGCTCTGACCCTCGTCGGATGTGGCAGGGCTTGCAAACTCTTAGGAACCACACCAGCCGTGAGCTGCCCGGTGCCGCGAGCCTACCAGACGGGCTAAATGCCTTTTATGCTCGCTTTGAGGCAAGCAACACTGAAGCATGCATACGAGCACCAGTTATTCCGGATGACTGTGTGATCACGCTTCCCGCAGCCGATATGAGCAAGACCTTTAAATAGGTCAACATTCACAAGGCCTGCAGGGCCAGACGAATTACCAGGACGTGTACTCGGAGCATGCGCGGACCAACTGGCAAGTGTCTTCACTGACATTTTCAACCTCTCCCTGACCAAGTCTGGAATACCTACATATTTCAACAGACCACCATAGTCCCAGTACCCAAGAAAGCAAATGTAACCTGCATAAGTGAAAGGCGGGTCATGGCTTTCATCAACACCATCATCCCGGAAACCCTAGACCCACTCCAATTCACATACCACCCCAACAGATCCACAGATGACGCAATCTCAATCACACTCCACACTGCCCTTTCCCACCTGGACAAAAGGAACACCTATGTGAGAATGCTGTTCATTGACTACAGCTCAGCATTCAACACCATAGTGCCCACAAAGCTAAGGACCCTGGGACTAAACACCTCCCTGGACTTCCTGATGAGCCGCCCCCAGGTAGTAAGGGTAGGCAACAACACATCTGCCACGCTGATCCTCAACACAGTCCCCTCCTGTACTCCTTGTTCACCCACAACTGTGTGGCACGACTCCAACACCATCATTAAGGTTGGCCAGGACAACAACCTCTCCCTCAATGTGAGCAAGACAAATAAGCTGATCGTGGACTACAGGAAAAGGAGTGCCAAACACGCCCCCATTCACATCGACGGGGCTGTAGTGGAGCGGGTCGTAGAGTTAAGTTCCTTGGTGTCCACATCACGACAAACTATCATATGGTCCAAACACACCAAGACAGTCGTTAAGAGGGCACAACAACGCCTTTTCCCTCTCAGGAGACTGAAAAGATTTGGCATGGCTCCCCAGAACCTCAAAAAGTTCTGCAGCTGCACCATCGAGAGCATCCTGACCGGTTGCATCACCGTCTGATATAGCAACTGCTTGGCATCCGACCGTAATGCGCTACAGAGGGTAGTGCGTACGGCCCAGTACATCACTGGGGCCAAGCTTCCTGTCATCCAGGACCTATATACTAGGCGCTATCAGCGGAAGGCCCAAAAATTGTCAAAGACTCCAGTCACCCAAGTCATAGACTGTTCTCTCTGCTACCACAGGGCAAGCTGTACTGAAGCGCCTAAGTCTAGGTCCAAAAGGCTCCTTAATAGCATCTACCCCCAAGCCATAAGACTGCTGAATAATTCATCAAATGGCCATCCGGGCTATTTACATTGACACCCCCCCCCCCCTGTTTTTACACTGCTGTTACTCGCTGTTTATTATCTATGCATGGTCACTTTACACCCTACCTACATGTACAAATTACCTCGACTAACCTGTACCCTCTCCGTGTATATAGCCTCATTGTTGTTACTTTTATTTAATTTTTTTACTTTAGTTTATTTAGTAAATATTTTCTTAATTCTATTTCTTGAACTGCATTGTTGGTTAAGGGCTTGTAATTAAGCATTTCAAGGTAAAAGAACATTTGATTTGAAATAAATTGGATTTACTTTGTAAGTAAGCATGCGAGGGAAAAAAGAAACCGCACACTGCTCTTGATAGTATCACTGATCTTCAATAAGTTTACGTATCGGCCTCACGGCCTTCGTCAGAGCTTTTCAAGGTAAATTAACATTTGATTTGAAATAAATTGGATTTATTTTACTCAGTGGGCATGATGATGAACAGGCATTGGAAACTGTGGTTGATGTTTCGAGAAAGACAGAGACGCTGATTTACATATCCTTAATGGACTTCCAACTTACGATGTGACTGCAATAGGTACTACGAGCCTGGTAAAAACAAGCTTAACAAAACAGATATTTTTGTCCATAATACTCTCAATCACAATGGGCACTCGGCTAACTTTTTACATAGCATCATTTTGGACATCTTATGATGTCGCAACCCCAGGGTGAGGTAGGGGGAGACGGTGGAGGGAGGAAGAGGTAGGTTTTGGGTGAAGAGAAAGGGTAGGGTTACAGACTCATAAAAACATACCCTGCTAGTTACTCTTGGTATCCGCTCTCCACTGTTACAGTCCAGATGGGAACGAGTGCCTGCTTCCCTCTGTACTTTTCTGCCCCCACCCTCCATCTTTCTTCTTCCTCCTTGATTCCCAGTCATCCAGTCATTCGTTGTGGCTCTGGCATCCCTCTCCCTCTCCCCTCATTCTTATCCTTCCCCTCGCCACCATTTACTAGCCATAAATCACAATTGAGACCAGACTGCATGTATGGAGCGTTTTCAGTGCTAACAGAAATTGTATTTGGATATTGAATTTAATATTTTTTTATTTGTAATGCACAAATAGAATCATTGAATTAATACATTGAACTTGTATCTCATGATTTCAAACTGAATTTAATGAATATTACATTCAGTTTTACATTAATTTAATTGAATATTCCAATTGAATATTTATATATTCAGTTTCAATAAAGTAGATATTGCATTCATTGTCTGTATCGAGTTTACAAACTATAATTTCTAGTTTATTAAAGTTTCATATATTCAACTACTCAGATGAATTCAGATTCAGTTCTCTAAATTCAGATTCAAAACCAAAAACAACATCCTGGTACTTTGCAAGCCAGGAAAGGTAGAGGAGAACAGATAGAATCAAATGCTCTTTGTGGTAAACAGAAGCTGCTGGTGGTTTCTGAAGCCAATGTTGAATTTATTTTCTTCCTATGAATTTGACTCTAGCATTTGAACCGTTTTGCTATTATGACCCCATTCCTAAAAGCTAAGATTCTCTGGAGCATGGATGTGCCTTCAGTGTGTGTGTGCTGCTGGGGTCCAGGTCTTGCACTAAGCTCCCATGCCTGGTATCGATAGCAGTTACTAAGAGTGGGGCAGGAGTGAGTCAGTGTGTTTACTGTTTTCACAGATGGAGTTCTGACACTGTCAGGGTAACTGAGATAAATGACTAGCACCCGAGAACAGCAGATGGGGGGGAAACAACAGCTGCGCACACACACACACCACACACACACACTCAGCATGAGTACCTATGTGCCACAAACATGCATGCTTAAACACGTGCACACACACACACACACTCAGCATGAGTACCTACGTGCCACACACATGCATGCTTAAACACGTGCACACACACACACTCAGCATGAGTACCTATGTGCCACAAACATGCATGCTTAAACATGTGCACACACACACACACACACACACACACACACACACACACACACACACATTGGAAAACTCCAATAAACAAAAGGTCACAGTTCAGGTGCACTCATAACTCACACCAAAATAATCAGAGAGAGACACTAGTATTCTGCAACGGATGGCATGAAATAAAAAACTTGTTGCCTACATCACCTCGGATATATTTTTCCTTCCTAATTACAGTACAACAGTAGACCGCAGAACAACTTAGACACTCGTTAGTCGTGTAGTTTCTGCACTAGATTGATTCAATATGGACCGATTCTTGCGGAGAGAGCCCATCTGTTGTCAATTAACAGTTCAATAAATACATGTTTGTTAGGGTATGAACCTTGCAGTGAAAGACACAGCCAGTATCTATAATCTACTAATGAAATGTTAGCGTTCATGGATAGGTTCGATAAAAGGTTAGATGAAAGATTATTTCATTTATTTCAAAACTACCAGTGATCAATGTTTTATTAATAAGCCTACAACATGTCATACATCCATGCCTTTGAGTTTTGCATTCTTGTTTGTAAATAAGTAAATATATCAAAGAAACATAAGGAAAGTAGATTAGATCTATCTTTACTGGACTGTAATCTTGTTTGATTAGGATAATTTATGCAGGCTAATGAGGGTGTCGCTTCACAGCTAGTGGCCATGCTACAACAGTTAGTGGCCATGCTACAGTCAAATGCTGCCTCCTTGTGGTTGACTAAAAAGAACATCTTGAGAGTACTGTGGGGCGTCTCAAATGGCACCCTATTCCCTATATAGTGCGCTACTTTTACCAGGACCCATAGGGCTCTAGTTAAAAATAATGCACCCTATTCCCTATATTGTGCACCAATTATAGGGAATAGAGTGCATTTGGGACATCCCCACTCTGTGTAACTGCTGCGTCAGTAACTTCCTGTACGCGTTGCATCTGATTAGTCTCCTCCTCCTCCTCCTCCTCCTCCTCATAACAGCAGAGGGATGCAAGAAGGGCATTGGAGAAAATATTCTACTCATATCTTCTCATCCAATACCCTCCTCGCTTGAATCAAAATACTTTTGAAATTCCCTCCAGGGCTTTTTCTGAATTCCTCTTTCCTTGATCCCTCACATCCTCTCTCCTTCGCCACCTCCTCCAAATCTGTAGGAGAATAAGGTCAGAGAGGAGGGACCCTGGACCTTGTCTTCCAACATGGTTGAGGAGGAGATAGGATGCAAGGACTCGCAGAAAGACAAATTGAGATCTGGAGAACAAACTTCTCACTGGACTCATTATCAAAACAGGCGATATGCATGGAGGGGAAATTTAAAGTGTCAACAATATAGGATAAATCCCATGATATCACTCTCATAGGATAATACAACAATCAGAATAACTTAAATTTTAAATTATAATAAATTATCATTTATCCAGAGCAACTTAGTCAGTGCATTCAACATACACATACCATACCACATACCATACTACGGTCCCGTGTAGCTCAGTTGGTAGAGCATGGCGCATGCAACGCCAGGGTTGTGGGTTCGTTTCCCACGGGGGGCCAGTACAAAAAAAGTATGAATGTATGTACTTGTAAGTCGCTCTGGATAAGAGCGTCTGCTAAATGACTTAAATGTAAATGTAAATACCAAGACTTAGCCAGCTGGCTAAAACTGGCACTTTCACAGAAATGCAATAAAGTCCATTAAAAGGACACAGACACTGAGATATGAAAACATTGTAAGAAAACGCTCTTGAAATATAATTTATTGCACATTTAAAGATAACATAAAGTGGCACAATACCCATTTCAATCCAATCCTGATACGCACAAAATTGTTTACAAAATCCTCAATCTTCTGATATTGTCCATTTAAAATGAATAAAGTTTTAGGAATGGTAAACCAGAAACTGCATAGGTTAATAAAACATGTTGGACAGGGAATCAAGAATCTAGTCCTTGGCTTGAAATTATTTGAAAAATGTGTCCTCTATTTCATCCAACAGATTTGAAAGAAGCGTTGTGGTCCATATTTCAATATATATTAGAATACATTTCAATGCTTTACCTGCAGTACAATGGCCTCAAGTTGTCAATGTACCGACAGGTTCAAATATTCAATTGAAAGTACAAAGAAGCCTCTGCAGAATTTTGCCATGTTTTAATGTTTATCTACCCCTCATTCAAAGTACAAAAAGCTACAGAGATTATTCAACCCCCCAAAATAAGTCATGTACCCCATTTACAGTATCAAGGGGCCACAAATCAGCCCAGGCATTTCTACATTTTTTATTATTTTTTTTTTCCATTGAGGCCCCCATACTGGCCCATTTTGTTCCTCGAGGCCCCCATTATTGGCCAGATGATCATTTTGCGCAATAAACCAAAGTTAGATAGGCCCACTGGGCCAACAAATTGACTGGCCCATCTGGCATTTGCCCCAAAATGTTAGATGGCCAGTTCGTCTGTGTCATTGCATCATGGTGAGTGAAAGAAAATGGCAGATTTAGGGAAAATAAACAATCAAATAACAGGATCGTCAGTCATTAATTTTTGAAATATTTACACCTACATCACTACCACACATTTCGTACTTCTATTATTAGATACTGGGACCCATTTTTCAGCATACATGTCATCATCATATTGATCAAGATTGTTGAACACTTTCTCATTGAGGAAGTTCTTGATTTCAAAGCAAACCATGGACAGCACTGCTTTCTTATTGCTATGTCACAAGTCATCTTGTTTGTGTAAGGTCTTCAATAACTTTTACTGTAATCTAAAGTCTACAGCAGTTCGCCTGAATACTCAATTAACTCTTCTGTACTCTTATTCCTGGTGGGTGAAGGGCATCAACATACCAGTGATGCCCTTCACAACCCCTAGGCACTTAAGCGCCTTTCAGAGTCCAAAACGTGTGCTTGTACACACAGCAGTGTTCTAGAATATTGGACCGTTGGCTTTCATACTTCTTCAAATTCTCAGCGCGGCTCAAGCTATTTCTCCAACTGTCAACACATTCAAATGAATAGAGGACTTGGGGTGGTCCGGGCAGTGCGTCCCCCGCTGACGCTGGTCTCAGAGCCACAAAGCTGGTCTCAGAGCCACAAAGCAATGGACGCCGGACTGTCACGTCTCTGTGTCTTTACACTGAATTACGCTTTATGCAGATCTGAAATGATAAGATCCGTATAACTATAAACAATATGGCGAAAATTCCGACCACATCGTGAAGCAATTGCCATATTGTAAAACTTATCCGATTCTTTTAGATCTACAGGAGTACCTATGGAAGAGTGGTGGAAGAGTGGTGTGGGGGGGGTATCTGTACTATACTAGTTTATATTTGATAACTGACTTTTACTTCCCAACATTCCTAAAGAAAATAATGTACTCTTTACTCCATACATTTTCCTTGACACCCAAAAGTACTCGTTAGATTTTGAATGCTTAGCAGGACAGGAAAATGGTCCAATTCACACACTTATCAAGAGACCATCCCTGGTCATCTCTACTGCCTCTGATCTGGTAGAATCACTAAACAAATGCTTTGTTTGTAAATGATGTCTGAGTGTTGGAGTGTGCCCCTGGCTATCTGTAAATAAATAAAAAATGTTGTGCCGTCTGGTTTGCTTACTATAAGGAATTTGGAATCATTTGTACTTTTACTTTTGATACTTAAGTATATTTGAGCAATTACATTTACTTTTGATACTTAGGTATATTTAAAACCAAATACTTTTAGACTTTCACTTGAGCCATTTTCCATTAAGGTATATTTACTTATACTCTTTACTTTTGGGTACTTTTTCCACCACTGCTATGGAGTAGGGGCTAGGGTCCTGTTCAAATTCTGTAGAAATGCATCCTTCCTTGTTTCCTCCAGTTAAGCATAGGTCAGACTGGATAGGTGTAAGCAAGATTTCAACAATCCCACCAATTCTGATCTGTGATTACTTCAAAAGGAGGTAAGAAGGAGATATTAATTTCTGAAGTATTTAAACCAGGGCCATGTTCTTACCTCAGTGCACTCATATGACCCATCTAGACCAGAGAAATCTAATGCATGATCAAGTAGGCAGCTCATCATAGCTTCAAAATGGTCCTACTGCTTCTACCCGGGGACCAAACTACTCCTACACAAACAAAACAGCAATGAATGCACTATGCAGATTGGCTTCTTGAAAAAGGGACGATACAAAATGCATCCTACTGGGGGTTATATATACAGTATGTGACAACTGCGATTGAAAAAGACCATCTGACATTGTCGAATCAATTCAAAAGAACAGTATCAGTTGATGGCACAAACATTTTGAAGATTATTCTCCCCCAGAGTCACCTCCCCGTCCCTAATCCAAAAGTAAACACGCAGTCTCAAGGTACAGTACAAATACAGACTAGCCAATGATCAAGAGCATCCTTATTTGACTAAATACAACAGCATGCTAAATAGCTCTAGAATTAGCTAGAGTTCAAATGATTAAAATCCTCGCTATACAGGTTTCGTCGACTTGGTAGCATACTGTGTCGGGATGGAAGATAGTCAGTTGAAAAATCGTAGGCCGAACCGTTAATGCCGTTAACATAGTCTGTACCACTGGTAGTTATAGACTAGTACATCAGGCTGATTGGTTGCCCATTGAACTACAGTGAGTTCAGGCGTAACAAAAGTACACTATGTACATGGACAGCAGTACAAATATATATATATGGCTTTCATTGGCACAAAATGCAGTAGGCTTTCAGGGCCAGTGCAATCAGCTGAACTGAACAATGCAATCAGTAGCCATTTCACATAAGACCAAGTGTGGACCAATTCGGTTTCTTCTTTCGAGGTCTTTTGGTTATCTTTAGCAGAAGAGGTTTAGGATTGCAAAACTCCGGATATATTCCCAAAATTCAGAGGGAGTAAGCAGAAAATCCGTAATCCTCCGACTAGGATTTCTGGAAAAACTGGGAATTTAGGGAAAGTTACTGGAATTGTACAAACCTAGTTTTAAGTTCCCATGTCTTTCTCATTTGAGAAAGGAGTCTTTCTCCTTTGAGCTGCCTACGTAACACTCTGTAGCATCTCCCAGGAAATGTATTTGTCATGTGTCACTCTCAGATCACGCTACATTCCAGTTAAATCAAGGTTGATCAAAATGTACACGTTGGAAACCACCGAAAGCTACTCTCTGCAACCCAGATGCGTTTCACCTCGTGAAAACCCAAGGTAAGGGATTCAAGCAAAAACACATAAAGCTACTCTCTGCAACCCATATGCGTTTCACCTCGTGAAAACCCAAGGTAAGGGATTCAAGCAAAAACACATAAAGCTACTCTCTGCAACCCATATGCGTTTCACCTCGTGAAAACCCAAGGTAAGGGATTCAAGCAAAAACACATAAAGCTACTCTCTGCAACCCATATGCGTTTCACCTCGTGAAAACCCAAGGTAAGGGATTCAAGCAAAAACACATAAAGCTACTCTCTGCAACCCATATGCGTTTCACCTCGTGAAAACCCAAGGTAAGGGATTCAAGCAAAAACACATAAAGCTACTCTCTGCAGCCCAGATGCGTTTCACCTCGTGAAAACCCAAGGTAAGGGATTCAAGCAAAAACACATAAAGCTACTCTCTGCAGCCCAGATGCGTTTCACCTCGTGAAAACCCAAGGTAAGGGATTCAAGCAAAAACACATAAAGCTACTCTCTGCAACCCATATGCGTTTCACCTCGTGAAAACCCAAGGTAAGGGATTCAAGCAAAAACACATAAAGCTACTCTCTGCAACCCATATGCGTTTCACCTCGTGAAAACCCAAGGTAAGGGATTCAAGCAAAAACACATAAAGCTACTCTCTGCAACCCATATGCGTTTCACCTCGTGAAAACCCAAGGTAAGGGATTCAAGCAAAAACACATAAAGCTACTCTCTGCAGCCCAGATGCGTTTCACCTCGTGAAAACCCAAGGTAAGGGATTCAAGCAAAAACACATAAAGCTACTCTCTGCAGCCCATATGCGTTTCCCCTCGTGAAAACCCAAGGTAAGGGATTCAAGCAAAAACACATAAAGCTACTCTCTGCAACCCATATGCGTTTCACCTCGTGAAAACCCAAGGTAAGGGATTCAAGCAAAAACACATAAAGCTACTCTCTGCAGCCCAGATGCGTTTCACCTCGTGAAAACCCAAGGTAAGGGATTCAAGCAAAAACACATAAAGCTACTCTCTGCAGCCCATATGCGTTTCACCTCGTGAAAACCCAAGGTAAGGGATTCAAGCAAAAACACATAAAGCTACTCTCTGCAACCCATATGCGTTTCACCTCGTGAAAACCCAAGGTAAGGGATTCAAGCAAAAACACATAAAGCTACTCTCTGCAACCCATATGCGTTTCACCTCGTGAAAACCCAAGGTAAGGGATTCAAGCAAAAACACATAAAGCTACTCTCTGCAGCCCAGATGTTTCACCTTGTGAAAACACAAGGCATCGCAAGGAAGAAATTAACTGGTACTACAGTTTCAAGAGGGAGCAGAAGAAAATTCGGAGACAGGATTGATCTGATATCCAACTCACTTTGTCTGGGGAAACCAGCCCTCAGATTAAGCCTAGTTTCTCACTAAGAAACACTTTTTTTTTTAAGCATGCCCTTTCGTCCAGGACTAGGCTTAAAGGTGGAATTTGCTGTAGGGGAAACAGCGCCATCTGCCTGCCCCCCCAGCCGTTGTTCTGGTTTTTGTTTTGTTGACGATGCAGAGCTGAGGAGCATCGCTCCGCTTCGTCAACAAAACAAAACCAATAACAGTGGCTGTGGTGAAAAAAAACATACAAAACGTGCATATGGTGCTGTTCTATCACATGTGCAATGATGTCCAAGGGGGGGGGGGGGGGGGGAATGAGTTCGTTGTTTGCAGTAACTTCTTTGTTGTAATATCACAAACGGCCGAGGCAGTTTCAACTGGATTCCAGCTTTAATCTAGGTCTGGGAAACTAGCCCTTAATGTTGTGTTGCTGGGAGATGTATTAGTTACAATATATCACTAATACATGCATTCTACTGGCTGAGGTTAGATGGCAGCATTGACTGTATATACATCATACATACATACACCTAATGTCCTCCAGATCCATTGAAATAGTCCATAAAATGCATCCTTCCTACCTTCCTCCCTTACTTGAGGTAATCACTGATCTGTAAGTGAGTGGATTGGTGAAGACATGGTTTCCACTCCATTGCTTTCACTAATCTTACCGTGTTAGATCAGTGATATTTGCACTAGAACCAAAAATGACAGCACCGCCCCCTGCAGGTCCCTCTCATTGTCAGTTCAGAACACCAAATCACTCAAACCCTTTTCACACTACTGAGCTTAGCCGCACTGTACTGGCCTGGTTTCACATCCACCATAATGGTATGGTTCGGGACAGTACAGTTTGGGTGAGCACAATAGTGTAAAAATGGTGTATATTTCCCCACCCGTCTATCTGCCTGTGAAGGATTGTGGCAATGTTACGATTTATAAGGGATTTCACAAGTCCAAGGGGCTTTCTAATCATTAAACATATTACTTAATTACCAAAAAATATTTAGTCGTGGTTCATTACATAATTACTGAACATTGGGGGATAAAAAAGCCACCTAAATCCCAATAAGGGATGAACGGGGTTATTATTTAAAGATGCATAGCTTCTAGTGCCAGATTTGATTAGCAAAGATTTAGGGATTGAATTGACCCACACACAGGAATTCACACAGCATTTAACTCATTGTGCACGTTTGCAATCCTTCATATTTGACTGGCTCTCAGTACCCTGCTTATTTCACAAACCACATTAAAAGGAATGCATTTAAGAATGAAAGTTTTGGGGTCCTCAATAAGCCTTTCTAATGATTGTACAACTGAGTCACAATAATCTCAGGGTGATTGCACACAACAACAAAATAACAGGGCGGACGGACGGACGGAAAAAGGCATGGACAAAGTGGGCTTATCTAATAACAAACCCTACATTTTCATTTTCTGTTGCAAAATGTTTTTAAAGTCGTGAACATGACCCAGGTGCAATTGTACTAACAGGGAGTCTATTAGCACCCAGTATGCTTGACATCACTTCTATGAGTATACAATGCTGTCATCCGATACATTTCATGTGAAACTGTCTGGGAGCTTTACAACGTTTCAGTTTTATTGACAGACGAAGAAAGAAAGAAGCAGCATCTTTAGACAACAAAACAAATAAAAACTTTCAAAAAATTCAATGTGAGAGTTGGAGACCTGGAGGAAGCAGCACTTGAGAATACTGGAGAGAGGAGGAAATAGACAAAGAAAGGGAGACAGACACACAGAAGTTACATCACTAATGGCTCCCTATTCCCTACATAGTGCACAACTTTTGACCTGAGCCCTAGTGTCCTATTTTTGACCCTATTCCCATAGGGCTCTGGTCAAAAGTAGTGCACTACATGTATGTAGGGAATAGGGAGCCATTTGGTATGCACAAGAGAGAGGGAAAACAGACGGACGTTCCTTCGGCACCGGTGCCACGTTGGCAGCGCTCTGCAAGAGGAGAGGAGGTGGAGGGAAAACAGACGGACGTTCCTTCGGCACCAGTGCCACGTTGGCAGCGCTCTGCAAGAGGAGAGGAGGTGGAGGGAAAACAGACGGACGTTCCTTCGGCACCGGTGCCACGTTGGCAGCGCTCTGCAAGAGGAGAGGAGGTGGAGGGAAAACAGATGGACGTTCCTTCGGCACCGGTGCCACGTTGGCAGCGCTCTGCAAGAGGAGAGGAGGTGGAGGGAAAACAGACGGACGTTCCTTCGGCACCGGTGCCACGTTGGCAGCGCTCTGCAAGAGGAGAGGAGGTGGAGGGAAAACAGACGGACGTTCCTTCGGCACCGGTGCCACGTTGGCAGTGCTCTGCAAGAGGAGAGGAGGTGGAGGGAAAACAGATGGACGTTCCTTCGGCACCGGTGCCACGTTGGCAGCGCTCTGCAAGAGGAGAGGAGGTGGAGGGAAAACAGATGGACGTTCCCTCGGCACCGGTGCCACGTTGGCAGCGCTCTGCAAGAGGAGAGGAGGTGGAGAGGTCAGATGCTATAGCTGCTTCTAATTTCTCCAAACTTGCAAGTGTGCACTTGCATACTCCCCCTTGTGGATTTCAACAATGAGGGCGGATTTCAACAATGAGGGAGACTTCCTCTAGTTTAGCCAATGCTTACACTAATCCAATGCTTGACAGGTAGTGCACAAGTGCACACTTTGGGAAAAGTTTGAACGGATTCCGGGCAAAGCCTTTGATGAGAAGGGGACGAGGACAGAGAGGGAGGGTCAAAACAGTGGCCATGTTCCGTCTCACTATCCTCCGTCCTTCCTTAGGACACTTCGGGTTGAAGTTTTTCCTAGCTACAGATTTAGGATCAGCTTCCCCTCCCCTGATCTTAACCATTAGTGGAGAAAATGCTAAATTGACCCAAGATCAGCATCCAGGGGCAACTGCACCCTACTCCACCTTAGGACACTTACCATCTTTCCTCCACAGATCTAGGATCAGCACCTTTCGCATCAGTCCAACCCTCAACCACTATGACAGTCCCCACAAAACCGGTCTCTGTAGCTTCAGGTTAGAAGTCACTCATAACAACAGGTCTAGGATCAGCTCCCCTTTTCTTCCCACTCCTAAACCATCCTTAACCATAGTCCATTACAGTGGGGAAATAACACTAACCTGACCCATGATCAGCGTGCAGTGAGGGGTGGGCAGTGACATGGGTGGGCATTGGGCAGGGGTGGGCATTGGGCAGGGGGGTGGGCAAGTCCATCCATGAGGCCCGGGGGGGGGGGGGGGGGGGGGGGGGGGGGGGGTGGTTGATGTCCCTGAGCCTTATAGGTTCTCCCCAGGCTGGTACTGGGGCTCGGTGGAGGTGAAGTAGTCTTCCAGGAAGCCCTGGAGGTACTCGAAGGTGGGGCGCTCCTCTGCGTCCTTCCTCCAGCAGGTGAGCATGAGCTCGTGCATGGAGGCTGGGCACTCAGCAGGGCAGGGCATCCGGTAGCCACGCTCCACCTGATCCAACACTTCCCGGTTCACCATGCCTGAAGACAGTGTATGGAGGGGATAGATAAATAAATAAAAGAGAGAGAAACACATTCGACAGTGTTTTTCTATAAAACCTGTTAAACTTTTGTATAGCACATGATTCCACTAGGAAATCAAATAATAGCTGAAAATAACATAGCATTCAATCCAACACCCCTCTAATATATATTAGAAATAAACACACAGAAAAAAGACCAACCCTTCACTTCCTTCTAAGTGCAATTGTATACAACTCCTCATCTTGGAAGACTGTTTAGTCAAAGTATACCGTATATGTAATCAAAGTATACCGTATATGTAATCAAAGTATACCGTATATGTAATCAAAGTATACCGTATATGTAATCAAAGTATACCGTATATGTAATCAAAGTATACCGTATATGTAATCAAAGTATACCGTATATGTAAACCTGCAGAAGCATTGTGTGTCAACACGTTGGTGTTTTATACCTATTGTGAGCAGAGCGTGTACTACTAAAAATCACTGGTACCTGGATATGGGACTCTGCCTTTAGTGGCCAGTTCAGTGAGCAGGACCCCGAATGACCAGACATCTGACTTGATGGTGAAGCGTCCGTAGAGTGCAGCCTCTGGTGCCGTCCACTTAATGGGGAACTTGGCACCTGGGGAAACAAAAACCTGATTGATGACACACTCTGATAAAAGACCATGGTAGCCAAAATGTCACTGTTTTAACTAGAATACATCAATACAAGACTATTTTCCTAAAACAAGGCTAGAGTTGAGCCTCTCTACAAATGGAAAACTTGACGGTTACTTTCGCTGTTCTAATTTTGCTGGTCTCCAGTGGGCCTGGTTGTGATATACATTGGTCCTTTCACAGAGTCAGAATTAGTACATTTTCCTGAAGTTATTTAGCCCCTTTATTACAATCACTGAAGTCACAAAGTCTGCATTTAACAACTTTAAAAACAATAAACACAAGTAATCAAGAGACCAGGTTAAGCAGAAGCCTCATCTTCTATGAGGAGGGGGCGGCAGGCTAAAGTTGTCCACTTTACACACCGAGACCAGTTGGAAAGAAAACCAGAATAAACAGAGGTCTTCCAAGACCAGGATAAACAGAGGTCCTCCAAGACCAGGATAAACAGGGGTCCTCCAAGACCAGGACAAACAGGGGTCCTCCAAGACCAGGACAAACAGGGGTCCTCCAAGACCAGGACAAACAGGGGTCCTCCAAGACCAGGACAAACAGGGGTCCTCCAAGACCAAGATAAACAGAGGTCCTCCAAGACCAGGATAAACAGGGGTCCTCCAAGACCAGGATAAACAGGGGTCCTCCAAGACCAGGATAAACAGGGGTCCTCCAAGACCAGGATAAACAGGGGTCCTCCAAGACCAGGATAAACAAAGGTCCTCCAAGACCAGGATAAACAGGGGTCCTCCAAGACCAGGATAAACAGGGGTCCTCCAAGACCAAGTTTAGGACACACAACTACAGATTTGGCCTTGACTGAAGCCTTGCCCTGTCTGCCAGTGTATTAAAGCCTAGCCCTGTCTGGCAGCGTACTGAAGCCTTGCCCTGTCTGGCAGCGTACTGAAGCCTTGCCCTGTCTGGCAGCGTACTGAAGCCTTGCCCTGTCTGGCAGCGTACTGAAGCCTTGCCCTGTCTGGCAGCGTACTGAAGCCTTGCCCTGTCTGGCAGCGTACTGAAGCCTTGCCCTGTCTGGCAGCGTACTGAAGCCTTGCCCTGTCTGGCAGCGTACTGAAGCCTTGCCCTGTCTGGCAGCGTACTGTAGCCTGACTGAAGCCTTATCCTGTCTGTCAGTGTACTCGTTGACTGAGGCCTTACCCTGTCTGGCAGGGTACTGTAGCCTGACTGAAGCCTTACCATGTCTGTCAGTGTACTCGTTGACTGAAGCCTTACCCTGTCTTGCAGGGTACTGTAGCCTTACCCTGTCTAGCAGTGTACTCGTTGTCCTCTATGAGGCGGGCCAAGCCGAAGTCGGCCACTTTACATGCCAGGTTGTCCCCGACCAGGATGTTGGCAGCCCTGAGGTCTCTGTGGACGTAGTTCATTCTCTCTACATATGCCATCCCTGCTGCAATCTATACACACACAGAGACACGGAGAGAGAGAGAGACACGGAGAGAGAGAGAAAATTCTGAGTAAAAATGAACAAAAGAGGAGAAAAACTTAGAATCAACTGAAATAAGACCATTATGCCAAAAGGTATTGAACATTGTAGCGTTTGTCCCACCTGAGATGCCATATCCACTAACTGGGGAAGACGTAGCAGCTTGCCCGTGTCACCTTTCAGGAAGTCCAACAGGCTACCTGTGGGAGCGACAGTGTTATCAGAATACTGAGAGAGAGAGAGAGAAGGCAGGAGAAAGGGAACACAAGAACAACGTGTGTGTGTGTGTGTGTGTGTGTGTGTGTGTGTGTGTGTGTGTGTGTGTGTGTGTGTGTGTGTGTGTGTGTGTGTGTGTGTGTGTGTGTGTATACACACATGAAGACCAGGCTGTACCACAGCCATGTAGTCAGCGATGATGATGATGATGATGATGATGTTTGCTCTACTGTTACCTTGGCTCATGTACTCGGTGACAATGTAGATGGGTTCCTCAGACACCACGGCGTAGAGCTGCACCAGTTTCTCGTGTCTCAGCTTCTTCATGACCTGGGCTTCCTGGAGGAAGGCCTCTGGGGACATGGTACCTGTCTTCAGGGTCTTGATGGCCACCCGCGTTGTACCATTCCATGTCCCTGTAGAAACACAGTAGCCATGGGTCAGAGTACCCAGAGTACCTAGCCAACGAAGCTAAAGGAGTACACAGGACAGCCCATGGAACAGACCCACGTTTCTGCCACAACCAACTACACAGTCCTTATATGAAGTTATAGTTGAAATACATGAAGTTGGAATAAAAGTGTCTGTTAAAAGACTATTTATTATTCATCTATACTTCAAAGAACTGTGTGTGTGTGTCTTACCCATCCAGACCTCTCCGAAGCAGCCCTGGCCCAGTTTGAGGTCGAGGTGGAGGGACTCCCGGGATATCTCCCAGGCGTCGCGGGCCAGGCCCTGGGTCTGAGGCTTCAGCACCGGACACACCTCTGTCAGACAGTGGCACAGTCCATCTGCATGCTCTGTGGTTCGGTACGGGAAGACAGAGCGAGGCATACGGTCACCGCCTAGACAACTGGAACTGTCCACCCTTGTTAACACTATCCACCTAGACAGTTGTTTTGGTTTTTTTGAGAGATTGGCACATCTGACAAGTGTCAGAAATGTGTTTGGCCTCCCGAGTGGCGCAGCCGTCTAAGGCACTGCATCGCAGTGCTAGATGCGTCACTACAGAACCAGGTTCGATCCCAGGCTGTGTCGCAGCCGGCCGCGATCGTTAGACCCATGAGGCGGTGCACAATTGGCCCAGCGTCATCCGGGTTAGGGGAGGGCTTGGCCGGCCGGGATGTCCTTGTCCCATCGTGCTCTAGCAACTCCTTGTGGCGGGCCGAGCGCATGCACGCTGACATCGGTTACCAGGTGTACGGTGTTTCCTCCGACACATTGGTGCTGCTGGCTTCCGGGTTAAGCGAGCAGTGTGTCAAGAAGCAGTGCAGCTTGTCAGGTTCGTGTTTTGGCGCACGCATGACTCTTGATCTTTGCCTCTCCCGAGTCCGTATAGGAGTTGCAGCGATGGGCAAGACTAACTACTAATTAAATACCATGAAATTGGGGAGAAAAACGGGTAAAAAGTTGAAAATAAAGACGTGTGTTCAATATTCTTATTGAGTTATTCTGTCTGTGTAGCCTGTATTCGGTTTCACTTTGATGTATTATTGACAAAGACACTGCATACCATGTAACAAAAATTATATATTTAATATATACAGTTGGATCGGAAATTATTGACAGCCTTGATAAAAATGAGCAAAAATCACAATACAAAATAAATCATTCAAATACTGAGCTATATTGTTTGCAAAAAATCTTGGGAATTATATGTTTTAATACAATTGATCATAGAAAAATATTTTGTTTAACAAGTAAACAATACCTCACCTTGCAAGGATTACAAAACTGAGCCTTTTTCTAAAACGTTTTATGAGGTTGGAGAACACATTCGGAGGGATCTTGGACCATTCCTCCATACAGAATCTTTCCAGAACCTTGATATCCTTAGTCTGTACTTATGGACTGCCCCCTTCAATTCAAACCACAGGTTTTCAATGGGTTTCAAGTCCGGAGACAGATAGCCATTGCACTTTACACTAGTTGGAAACGGATGTGAAACAGAACGACTGAATTGCCCAAACCAGGCCCTTGACTTTATACCATATTACAGTACATGAACAAATAAACACCAAAACATTCACTTCAAGTTTGGTGTTACTTGCTGTATAATAATCATGCTTGTAAGCATCTATTAACATATATGGTGCTAATAATGGGCTTATAATGCGTCACTCAGCGCGACCCTCACGGTCCGGCGGGTCACTCGGCGCGACCCTCACGGACCGGCGGGTCACTCGGCGCGACCCTCACGGACCGGCGGGTCACTCGGCGCGACACTCACGGACCGGCGGGTCACTCGGCGCGACCCTCACGGACCGGCGGGTCACTCGGCGCGACCCTCACGGACCGGCGGGTCACTCGGCGCGACCCTCACGGACCGGCGGGTCACTCGGCGCGACCCTCACGGACCGGCGGGTCACTCGGCGCGACCCTCACGGACCGGCGGGTCACTCGGCGCGACCCTCACGGACCGGCGGGTCACTCGGCGCGACCCTCACGGACCGGCGGGTCACTCGGCGCGACCCTCACGGACCGGCGGGTCACTCGGCGCGACCCTCACGGACCGGCGGGTCACTCGGCGCGACCCTCACGGACCGGCGGGTCACTCGGCGCGACCCTCACGGACCGGCGGGTCACTCGGCGCGACCCTCACGGACCGGCGGGTCACTCGGCGCGACCCTCACGGACCGGCGGGTCACTCGGCGCGACCCTCACGGACCGGCGGGTCACTCGGCGCGACCCTCACGGACCGGCGGGTCACTCGGCGCGACCCTCACGGACCGGCGGGTCACTCGGCGCGACCCTCACGGACCGGCGGGTCACTCGGCGCGACACTCACGGACCGGCGGGTCACTCGGCGCGACACTCACGGACCGGCGGGTCACTCGGCGCGACACTCACGGACCGGCGGGTCACTCGGCGCGACACTCACGGACCGGCGGGTCACTCGGCGCGACACTCACGGACCGGCGGGTCACTCGGCGCGACACTCACGGACCGGCGGGTCACTCGGCGCGACACTCACGGACCGGCGGGTCACTCGGCGCGACACTCACGGACCGGCGGGTCACTCGGCGCGACACTCACGGACCGGCGGGTCACTCGGCGCGACACTCACGGACCGGCGGGTCACTCGGCGCGACACTCACGGACCGGCGGGTCACTCGGCGCGACACTCACGGACCGGCGGGTCACTCGGCGCGACACTCACGGACCGGCGGGTCACTCGGCGCGACACTCACGGACCGGCGGGTCACTCGGCGCGACACTCACGGACCGGCGGGTCACTCGGCGCGACACTCACGGACCGGCGGGTCACTCGGCGCGACACTCACGGACCGGCGGGTCACTCGGCGCGACACTCACGGACCGGCGGGTCACTCGGCGCGACACTCACGGACCGGCGGGTCACTCGGCGCGACACTCACGGACCGGCGGGTCACTCGGCGCGACACTCACGGACCGGCGGGTCACTCGGCGCGACACTCACGGACCGGCGGGTCACTCGGCGCGACACTCACGGACCGGCGGGTCACTCGGCGCGACACTCACGGACCGGCGGGTCACTCGGCGCGACACTCACGGACCGGCGGGTCACTCGGCGCGACACTCACGGACCGGCGGGTCACTCGGCGCGACACTCACGGACCGGCGGGTCACTCGGCGCGACACTCACGGACCGGCGGGTCACTCGGCGCGACACTCACGGACCGGCGGGTCACTCGGCGCGACACTCACGGACCGGCGGGTCACTCGGCGCGACACTCACGGACCGGCGGGTCACTCGGCGCGACACTCACGGACCGGCGGGTCACTCGGCGCGACACTCACGGACCGGCGGGTCACTCGGCGCGACACTCACGGACCGGCGGGTCACTCGGCGCGACACTCACGGACCGGCGGGTCACTCGGCGCGACACTCACGGACCGGCGGGTCACTCGGCGCGACACTCACGGACCGGCGGGTCACTCGGCGCGACACTCACGGACCGGCGGGTCACTCGGCGCGACACTCACGGACCGGCGGGTCACTCGGCGCGACACTCACGGACCGGCGGGTCACTCGGCGCGACACTCACGGACCGGCGGGTCACTCGGCGCGACACTCACGGACCGGCGGGTCACTCGGCGCGACACTCACGGACCGGCGGGTCACTCGGCGCGACACTCACGGACCGGCGGGTCACTCGGCGCGACACTCACGGACCGGCGGGTCACTCGGCGCGACACTCACGGACCGGCGGGTCACTCGGCGCGACACTCACGGACCGGCGGGTCACTCGGCGCGACACTCACGGACCGGCGGGTCACTCGGCGCGACACTCACGGACCGGCGGGTCACTCGGCGCGACACTCACGGACCGGCGGGTCACTCGGCGCGACACTCACGGACCGGCGGGTCACTCGGCGCGACACTCACGGACCGGCGGGTCACTCGGCGCGACACTCACGGACCGGCGGGTCACTCGGCGCGACACTCACGGACCGGCGGGTCACTCGGCGCGACACTCACGGACCGGCGGGTCACTCGGCGCGACACTCACGGACCGGCGGGTCACTCGGCGCGACACTCACGGACCGGCGGGTCACTCGGCGCGACACTCACGGACCGGCGGGTCACTCGGCGCGACACTCACGGACCGGCGGGTCACTCGGCGCGACACTCACGGACCGGCGGGTCACTCGGCGCGACACTCACGGACCGGCGGGTCACTCGGCGCGACACTCACGGACCGGCGGGTCACTCGGCGCGACACTCACGGACCGGCGGGTCACTCGGCGCGACACTCACGGACCGGCGGGTCACTCGGCGCGACACTCACGGACCGGCGGGTCACTCGGCGCGACACTCACGGACCGGCGGGTCACTCGGCGCGACACTCACGGACCGGCGGGTCACTCGGCGCGACACTCACGGACCGGCGGGTCACTCGGCGCGACACTCACGGACCGGCGGGTCACTCGGCGCGACACTCACGGACCGGCGGGTCACTCAGCGCGACACTCACGGACCGGCGGGTCACTCAGCGCGACACTCACGGACCGGCGGGTCACTCAGCGCGACACTCACGGACCGGCGGGTCACTCAGCGCGACACTCACGGACCGGCGGGTCACTCAGCGCGACACTCACGGACCGGCGGGTCACTCAGCGCGACACTCACGGACCGGCGGGTCACTCAGCGCGACACTCACGGACCGGCGGGTCACTCAGCGCGACACTCACGGACCGGCGGGTCACTCAGCGCGACACTCACGGACCGGCGGGTCACTCAGCGCGACACTCACGGACCGGCGGGTCACTCAGCGCGACACTCACGGACCGGCGGGTCACTCAGCGCGACACTCACGGACCGGCGGGTCACTCAGCGCGACACTCACGGACCGGCGGGTCACTCAGCGCGACACTCACGGACCGGCGGGTCACTCAGCGCGACACTCACGGACCGGCGGGTCACTCAGCGCGACACTCACGGACCGGCGGGTCACTCAGCGCGACACTCACGGACCGGCGGGTCACTCAGCGCGACACTAACGGACCGGCGGGTCACTCAGCGCGACACTAACGGACCGGCGGGTCACTCAGCGCGACACTAACGGACCGGCGGGTCACTCACCATGATAGTAATAGACCGGCGGGTTACTCACAGCGACAGTAATAGACCAGCGGGTTACTCACTATGATAGTAATAGACCAGCGGGTTACTCACTATGATAGTAATAGACCAGCGGGTTACTCACTATGATAGTAATAGACCAGCGGGTTACTCACTATGATAGTAATAGACCAGCGGGTTACTCACCATGATAGTAATAGACCAGCGGGTTACTCACAGCGACAGTAATAGACCAGCGGGTTACTCACTATGATAGTAATAGACCAACGGGTTACTCACTATGATAGTAATAGACCAACGGGTTACTCACTATGATAGTAATAGACCAGCGGGTTACTCACTATGATAGTAATAGACCAGCGGGTTACTCACTATGATAGTAATAGACCAGCGGGTTACTCACTATGATAGTAATAGACCAGCGGGTTACTCACCATGATAGTAATAGACCAGCGGGTTACTCACCATGATAGTAATAGACCAGCGGGTTACTCACTATGATAGTAATAGACCAGCGGGTTACTCACTATGATAGTAATAGACCAGCGGGTTACTCACTATGATAGTAATAGACCAGCGGGTTACTCACTATGATAGTAATAGACCAGCGGGTTACTCACTATGATAGTAATAGACCAGCGGGTTACTCACCATGATAGTAATAGACCAGCGGGTTACTCACCATGATAGTAATAGACCAGCGGGTTACTCACAGCGACAGTAATAGACCAGCGGGTTACTCACCATGATAGTAATAGACCAGCGGGTTACTCACTATGATAGTAATAGACCAGCGGGTTACTCACTATGATAGTAATAGACCAGCGGGTTACTCACTATGATAGTAATAGACCAGCGGGTTACTCACTATGATAGTAATAGACCAGCGGGTTACTCACAGCGACAGTAATAGACCAGCGGGTTACTCACAGCGACAGTAATAGACCAGCGGGTTACTCACCGCGACAGTAATAGACCAGCGGGTTACTCACCATGATAGTAATAGACCAGCGGGTTACTCACAGCGACAGTAATAGACCAGCGGGTTACTCACTATGATAGTAATAGACCAGCGGGTTACTCACTATGATAGTAATAGACCAGCGGGTTACTCACTATGATAGTAATAGACCAGCGGGTTACTCACTATGATAGTAATAGACCAGCGGGTTACTCACTATACTATGATAGTAATAGACCAGCGGGTTACTCACTATGATAGTAATAGACCAGCGGGTTACTCACTATGATAGTAATAGACCAGCGGGTTACTCACTATGATAGTAATAGACCAGCGGGTTACTCACCATGATAGTAATAGACCAGCGGGTTACTCACTATGATAGTAATAGACCACCGGGTTACTCACTATGATAGTAATAGACCAGCGGGTTACTCACTATGATAGTAATAGACCAACGGGTTACTCACCATGATAGTAATAGACCAACGGGTTACTCACCGCGACAGTAATAGACCAGCGGGTTACTCACTATGATAGTAATAGACCAACGGGTTACTCACTATGATAGTAATAGACCAGCGGGTTACTCACTATGATAGTAATAGACCAGCGGGTTACTCACTATGATAGTAATAGACCAGCGGGTTACTCACCATGATAGTAATAGACCAGCGGGTTACTCACTATGATAGTAATAGACCACCGGGTTACTCACTATGATAGTAATAGACCAGCGGGTTACTCACTATGATAGTAATAGACCAACGGGTTACTCACCATGATAGTAATAGACCAACGGGTTACTCACCGCGACAGTAATAGACCAGCGGGTTACTCACTATGATAGTAATAGACCAGCGGGTTACTCACTATGATAGTAATAGACCAGCGGGTTACTCACTATGATAGTAATAGACCAGCGGGTTACTCACTATGATAGTAATAGACCAGCGGGTTACTCACTATGATAGTAATAGACCAGCGGGTTACTCACTATGATAGTAATAGACCAGCGGGTTACTCACAATGATAGTAATAGACCAGCGGGTTACTCACTATGATAGTAATAGACCAGCGGGTTACTCACAATGACAGTAATAGACCAGCGGGTTACTCACTATGATAGTAATAGACCAGTGGGTTACTCACTATGATAGTAATAGACCAGCGGGTTCCTCACCGCGACAGTAATAGACTAGAGGGTTACTCACTATGATAGTGGTAGACCAGCTGCTGCAGACTGCTGAACTGGGTGCGTGAGGTGATGTAGAAACCACCGCTGTCTAGCTTGCGTATCTTGTAGTGTTTGACGTTGAGACCTTTGGTGTTGTCGTAGTCCAACACGGACAGGCAGTAGGCTCCTGTGCAGAAAAATAGAATTACAAAATAATTTGATACATTGTCTGCATCATCTCTATGCTTCTGTGTGTGTGGAAGGAGTAATGTGTGGGTCAAAACCAGTTAACTTCAAGTTTGAATGGATCACCTGGACATCTGTACTAGTCATACTCCAATCAAGTCAGTTACGCATCTCGTGTTCCACACTACACACACCAGCAAACTGCATGTTCACAGCATAAACTACACCACATGACCTCATTACCCCAGAACCCTCAAACTCAACTCTGGACCTACAAGCCAGTTTCACTGTATTTTTGTCATTGTTCGGGGGAGAGGGACAAAGTGCCTCTTCAACCATTTGGTGGGTTCATTCCGTGTTCAAATTTACTACTTCACAATAGAAAGAGGAAACTTCAACAAGGAATTTGACAATAACCTAACAGTGCTTCTACTCCACGTCTAAAATGTCTGTCGCTCTCTGAGAGGTTCTTCTCACCCTTGGTGGTCTCGCTCTCTCGGACCAGGAAGGTGCCTCGTCGGTTCTGTAAACTCAAAAGGAGCCTCTCTGAGTCGCGCCGAGTTATTTTCCCAAAATACCACCTGTGAAAGTGGGCCAGAGTGAGTGAGAAAGAACAGTGAGAACCTGCCACTGAGCAAAGTGAAATTGCACTCCAAAAGCATAGTTGGGTCACGTATTCAGACCTCAAAAAAAGCGTAACGTCAACGAGTCCACGTTCCAGTGGTATTGTGTCGATCCAGCTTTATAAGCACATCATTTTTGGGGTGAAATTATACAGTGCTTATCTTTTCCAACATATTTTTGATTGTGGCATATAGGTGAATCTACAAAACAGATGGCCTGGGACATGGAGTTATGCCATCAGAAGGCCACTTTTGAGAAATGAAAATGCCTAACAAACTGTGATTTTGGAGGGAAACTGTCCCTTTAATATCCTTATGGAGGACCACTGAAGTACATCTGAGACCAGGGTATTTTACTATCCAGATGGGTTTCTCCATAATCATACATCTTAGAGAGAGTTTGGCCAATGTTATTAAAGCTGGACGCCATGCTGCTTCTTCTAGGGTTGCAACATTCCAGTAACAAAATTCCCAGGTTTGTCCACATTGCCTGATGATTACAGGAATCTGCCAACCAAAATTTCTGGAAAAACTGGGAATATTGGGAAAGTTAACAGCATTTTGCAACCCTAGCTCCATCACAGCATTCTAAACCCACGGCTGTTTAAAAAATAAAATAAAAAAAGTCTACATTTTATAACCCAACAAAAACAGGAAAAATCGAGATAAAAAAAAGAAAAGTTGATGTACTCTTCTGCTTGAATGGAGTCAGAGGGGGCCACATAGTTGCTGGGGATGTAACCGCTTTCTCCGGTAGTCAGAGACCGAGCCAGCCACCAGTCCCCTTCCCTGCAGCGAGACAGAGGAGAGAAGGAGGTGATGACAGGGTTATTGACTTGGACAACCAGAAGCCCTCCCTGGGTTCATTCAGAGTACTAACTGGTCACTCACATCAGATAGACACATTTGGCGGTGGTTGAAGCCTAAAAACAGCCCTGGGAGTAAACCAGTGGAGGACACTGTGTGCTCACACCATGACATTCATAGGATCAAAAAAGATCTTAACCTCTCTTGACTAAATAATAATAAAATTTTAAAAAACAGGGAAACCAAGTGAAAACAATGACAAAACGTATTTCACACACTGTCATTTTGCCTTTGTGTTCATAAGCACAAATGGTTTGGTTTGTTGTAGGTTGAGCTGACAAACATCACCTCAGCGCACACTGAAGAATAACGGGGTTGATCGGAAAGAGGAAAGGTGACGAGAAGTTAAGACAGGGGGATCAGAAAGGATTAGTTCACTGACCTGAAGCTGTACTTTCTCCTAAGAGAAACCATGAAGCGTGAGAGAGGGAAATAACAGACAGCAGAGAACATCAAAAACACACAGAAAGAAATGCAGCAAACAGCAGAGCACACAAGACCAGACCATTGAACAGTAGCAGCAACTAACGGTGGGTACACTGTGAGTGTGTGTGTATGTATATATATACACACACACACACACACACACACTCACAGTTGAAGTAAGAAGTTAACATACACCTGAGCCAAATACATTTAAACTGTTTCACAATTCCTGACATTTAATCCTAGTAAAAATTCCCTCTTAGTTCAGTTAGGATCACCACTTAATTTTATGAATGTGAAATGTAAGAATAATAGTAGAGAGAATTATTTATTTCAGCTTTTATTTCTTTCATCACATTTCCAGTGGGTCAGAAGTTTACAAACACTCAATCAGTATTTGCCTTTAAATTGTTTAACTTGGGTCAAACGTTTTGAGTATCCTTCCACACGCTTCCCACAATAAGTTGGGTGAATTTTGGCCCATTCCTCCGGACAGAGCTGGTGTAACCGAGTCAGGTTTGTAGGCCTCCTTGCTCGCACACTCTTTTTCAGTTCTGCCCACAGGGCTTTGTGATGGCCATTCCAATACCTTGACCTTGTTGTCCTTAAGCCATTTTGCAACAACTTTGGAAGTATGCTTGGGGTCATTGTCCATTTGGAAGACCCATTTGCGACCAAGCTTTAACTTCCTGACTGATGTCTTGAGATGCTGCTTCAATATATCCACATACTTTTCCTCCCTCATGATGCAATCTACTTTGTGAAGTGCACCAGTCCCTCCTGCAGCAAAGCACCCCTACAACATGATGCTGCTACCCCCGTGCTTCACTGTTGGGATGGTGTTCTTCGGGTTGCAAGCCTCCCCCTTTTTCCTCCAAACATAACGATGGTCATTATGGCCAAACAGTTCTATTTTTGTTTCATCAGACCAGAGGACATTTCTCCAAAAAGTACGATCTTTCTCCCCATGTGCAGTTGCAAACCGTAGTCTGGCTTTTTTATGGCGGTTTTGGAGCAGTGGCTTCTTCCTTGCTGAGCGGCCTTTCAGGTTATGTCGAAATAGGTCTTGTTTTACTGTGAATATAGATACTTTTGTACCCGTTTCCTCCAGGATCTTCATAAGGTCCTTTGCTGTTGTCCTGGGATTGATTGGCACTTTTCACACCAAAGTACTTTCATCTCTAGGAGACAGAACATGTCTCCTTCCTGAGCGGTATGACGGCTGCGTGGTCCCATGGTGTTTATACTAGCATACTATTGTTTGTACAGATGAACGTGGTACCTTCAGGAGTTTGGAAATTGCTCCCAAGGATGAACCAGACTTGTGGAGGTCTACAATTTTTTCTGAGGTATTGGCTGATTTCTTTTGATTTTCCCATGATGTCAAGCAAAGAAGCACTGAGCTTGAAGGTAGGCCTTGAAATACATCCACAGGTACACCTCCAATTGACTCAAATTATGTCAATTAGTCTATTAGAAGCTTCTAAAGCCATGACATCATTATCTGGAATTTTCCAAGCGGTTTAAAGGCCCAGTCAACTTAGTGTATGTAAACTTCTGACCCACTGGAATTGTGTTACAGTGAATTAGAAGTGAAATAATCTGTCTGTAAACAATTGTTGGAAAAATTACTTCCTAACCCGACTTGCCAAAACTATAGTTTGTTAACAAGACATTTATGGAGTGGTTGAAAAACTAGTTTTAATGACTCCAACCTAAGTGTATGTAAACTTCCGACTTCAACTGTGTGTGTGTGTGTGTGTGTGTGTGTGTGTGTGTACGTGTGTGTGTGTGTGTGTGTGTGTGTGTGTACGTGTGTGTGTGTGTGTGTGTGTGTAAAACAGGTAGAGACCATCCTGTACCCAACTCCCACATGGCCTGACCTGAAATTGATGTTTTGAAACAGTGCATTTTAAAATGTCTTCCTATAGTGAGCTATGAACTGTCTTCCTGTAATCCAACTCTGTTGTATCTGGGTATGACGTATTCTCTCCTGCTGCAACCAAAATACCCAGTGATGGAACAAAGATATTTTGGAAACAAACTGGCTTGTGTCTGTCAGAGTGATGCATTTGGAAAAGACAAACTTGAACTATTAGACCCAATCAACAGTAGAAGGTCTAGAATCAGGATTGCGATCATTAGGGCACACAACAGAAAACATTTTACAGCAGTAGTGCCTCGTTGTTTCAGTTTGTTTTCTTTGGTTTGGTGCCTAATGAACATGACCTGACAAGGTTGCCCTTGTAAGATCTGAAAACATTAGTAGTAATGTTGTACACAGCAGATGGGGCGACAGAAAGGGGACAGACAGTGTTGTCTGGCTAACGAGGAATTATGAATAAGTCAGCACTCACTGGGACTGTGTGTGTGTACAGTGTGCATGCTTGTGTGTCCACACGGTGTGTGTTTGGGTTTGTCTACGTCTGGATGAGTGTGTGTGTCTAGGTGAGAGTACATGGTGGACATGTAGTATCTCAACAGGAAGACGATGGAGTGGGCATCTCCTTACGTGTTGTTGATGATCTGCAGCCGCTCGCCTTTCTTGAAGGTCAGGTCCGAGGCAGTCCGTGATTCATAGTCATAGAGTGCCACAAATGTAGTGACACCTCCTACAGGACGGACACACACAAAATGTTAGAGATGGGAGAGTTTTGGGCTAACACACAAGCAGCTGAGGATTGGCATCTCTCAAGGCAAAGTACAGTATCCTTTTTTTGTAATACACTATATTCATATAGAACTACTAGTGCCTTCAGAATGTATTCAGACCCTTGATATTTTCCACACTTTGTTACGTTACAGGCTTATTCTAAAATTGATTAAATTATATTTTTTCCTCAATCTACACACAATACCCCATACTGACAAAGTGAAAAACAGAAATACTTTATTTACATAAGTATTCAGACCTTTTACTATGAGACTCGAAATTGAGCTCAGGTGCATCCTGTTTCCACTGATCATCCTTGAGATGTTTCTACAACTTGACTGGAGTCTACCAGTGATAAATTAAATTGATTGGACATGATTTGGAAAGGAACACACACAGACACACACGTCTATATAAAGGTCCCACAGTTGACAGGAATTGTCCGTAGAGCTCAGAGACAGGATTGTGCCGAGGCACAGATCTGGGGAAGGGTACCAAAACATTTCTGCAACATTGAAGGTCCCCAAGAACACAGTGGCCTACATCATTCTTAAAAATGGAAGAAGTTTGGAACCAAGACCTTCCTAGAGCTCTTCCTAGAGCTGGCCGCCCGGCCAAATTGAGCCATCGGGGGAGAAGGGCCTTGGTCAGGGAGGTGACAAAGAACCCGATGGTCACTCTGACAGAGCTCCAGAATTCCTCTGTGGAGATGGGAGAACCTTCCAGAAGGGCAACCATCTCTGTACCACTCCACCAATCAGGCCTTTATGGTAGAGTGGTCAAGGCGGAAGCCACTCCTCAGTAAAAAGGCACATGACAGCCCACTTGGAGTTTGCCAAAAAGGCACCTAAAGGACCCTCAGAAACAAGATGCTCTGTTCTGATGAAACCAAGATTGAACTCTTTGGCCTGAATGCCAAGCGTTACGTCTGGAGGAAACCTGGCACCATCCCTACAATGAAGCATGGCGGTGGCAGCAACATGCTGTGGGGATGTTTTTCAGCGGCACGGACTGGGAGACTAGTCAGGATCGAGGGAAAGATGAACTGAGCAAAGTACAGAGAGATCCTTGATGAAAACCTGCTCCAGAGCGCTCAGGACCTCAGACTGGGACGAAGGTTCACCTTCCAATAGGACAACGAGGCTAAGCACACAGCCAAGACAACGCAGGAGTGGCTTCGAGAGAAGTCTCTGAAAGTCCTTGAGTGGCCCAGCCAGAGCCCGGACTTGAATCTGATCGTGCATCTCTGGAGAGACCTGAAAATAGCTGTGCAGCGACACTCCCCATCCAACCTGACAGAGCTTGAAAGGATCTGCAGAGAAGAATGGGAGAAACTACTGAAATACATGTGTGCCAAGCTTGTAGCGTCATACCCAAGAAGACTCCAATCAAGTCAAATGTTATTTGTCACAAGCGCCGAACACAACAGGTGTAGACCTTACCATGAAATGCTTACTTACAAGCCCTTAATACCAACAGTGCAGTTCAAGAAATAGAGTTAAGAAAATATTTACTAAATAAAAAGTAACAGTAGAATTACATAACAATAACGAGGCTATTTACAGGGGGCACCGGTACCGAGTAAATGTGCAGGATACAGGTTAGTCCAGGTTGTAATCGCTGCCAAAGGTGCTTCAACAAAGTACTGAGTAAAGGGTTTGAATACTTACATAAAATGTCATTTCAGTTTAAATTTTTTAATACAATTGTAATAAATTCTAAAAACATGTTTTTGCTTTGTCATTATGGGGTATTGTGTGTAGATTGGTGAGGGGAAAAAAACTATTTAATACATTTTAAAATCAGGCTGTAACATAACAAAATGTGGAAAAAGTCAAGGGTCTTAGGCAGTAGGATAATCAGCTCTGTTGCCAACGCTTAAAAATTTGTCTGAATTCATTTCAATTTAATGTTTTTGCATTCACATCTTAGAATATTACATTGTTTTTTGCACCCTGCCAAAATAAAAACAACTACGGGAAACGTTGGGCTGTCTAATCCAATGTACATTTCCTGCAAAGAGATACCGGCATTTACATTAGGGCTGCCTAATAGTCCTTGATGGTCACAACATCTATAGTTTCTCAGCTATCCCTTTATAACGAGCACCTGGTTTCAACCGGGGAATCTTTGATTAGTTAATTAGATGCCGGGGGGGGCTCTAGCCAGCAGAAAATCCCAGAAATTAAAGTGCAACCAATCACTTTACAGGAGACGCAAAATAATGATTGACCATATGGTCTAGACACACTATAGTGTCATGTCAGGTCTGTGAGAGTCTTCGAAGTCAAACTGGAGACGGGCTTGGCACTCCTGGAGACGGGCTTGGCACTCCTGGAGACGGGCTTGGCACTCCTGGAGACGGGCTTGGCACTCCTGGAGACGGGCTTGGCACTCCTGGAGACGGGCTTGGCACTCCTGGAGACGGGCTTGGCACTCCAAGCAGATGTAGCCTTAAAGAAGGTTTTTCCATGATCATACCATTCCCATCTCAACAATACCAGTATGTTTTTCAGTCTTCACAAAAAGCAAACTTAGTACATTATATTTATTGTAATTCAATATTCGCTGTCAACAGATGTTGCAAATACACTAGTGGAGGCTGGTGGGATGAGCTATAGGAGGACGGGCTCATTGGAATGGAATAAATGGAATGGTTTGAGGGAAAGGTAATCCCGTTTCCTCTTCCTAACCTGCGCCAAAGGAAGTAGTCTACACAAACCGCCAGTACACTAGAAGGTGCTGAAAGAGAATAAAACACACGTCGGTCCCAGAAAGCACATTATATTGCAACTATAGCATAAAGCTAGGGGAAATAAAATGTGTTCACTGATTGCTGACAGCATAATCGTTTAATAGTTACTTCACCTTCTCGTCATAGTGTACCAACTCATAAAAACTGGTATTACAATAATATTACTGTAATTTGGCAGAGACTTTTTATCCAAAGCAACCTAAAGTCATGTGTTCATACATTTGTTATTGTATAGGTGGCCCTGGGAGTTAAAGCCACAATCCAGGCGTTGCTAGAGCCATGCTCTACCAACTTAGCTACAGAGGACTAGACATAGCGAATCAGGCAGTTGGCCACAAATCCCAGGTGCTCGGTGATAAACCCCTGAATCCCCTCCTTGTACTTGTTGCAGACTGCAGAACTTTTGCAGCACTTGCTTCCTCGCTCTGTCGCCATCAGAATGCAGTTGGCACATGAGAACATGTTTGAAATGTGATCACATGGCTGTTTGAGTCAATTACTTAAATTTTAAGCAAGACAGACGATATACACTTAACGGAAATAGCCAAATGGAAAGCTTTACCATCATAGGCAATCACCAGTGTGATAGTACCTAAAACAAACAAACATTCACATATTGTGCATCATAGCTGATATTCAGGTGGTTGGGCACTGCCGTTACCTGCCTGGCTAGCTAACTACATACCAATCGTCAGTAAGACCACTGTGTTGTGGCTGTATGTGTCCTATCGTGACCTTGTTGAGGTCCTGGGATTCTCCTCCTCGGCTTGTACCAGTGGGGGCTGCTGAGGGGAGGACGGCTCATAATAAATGGCTGAAACGGGGAATATGGAAGGGCATCAAACACATGGAAACCATTTATTTGATACCGTTCCACCTATTCCGCTCCAGTCATTACAACGAGCCCGTTCTCCCCAATTAAGGTGCCACCAACCTCCTGTGGCTTGTACATATATAGCTGAACAACCTGGCTATTTTTAGTCTTGGTTAACCCAGAACTAAAATACTACGTAATTTGGTCAGCTGTGTGATTTACACTGAACAAAAATATAAACGCAACATGAAACAATTTCAAAGATTTTACTGAGTTACAGTGCATAAGGAAATCAGTCAATTGAAATAAATTCATTAGGCCCTAATCTATGGATTTCACATGACTGGGCATACAGATATGCATCTGTTGGTCACAGATAACCTTTAAGTTTAGGCGTGGATCAGAAAACCAGTCAGTATCTAGTGTGACCACCTTCAGAAAACCAGTCAGTATCTGGTGTGACCACCTTTTGCCTCATGCAGTGCGACATCTCCATCGCAGAGAGTTGATCAGGCTGTTGATTGTGGCCTGTGGAATGTTGTCCCACTCCTCTTCAATGGAAGTGTAAGGTTGCTGGATATTGCCGGGAACTGGAACACGCTGTCGGATACGTCAATCCAGAGCATCCCAAACAGACTCAATGGGTGACATGTCTGGTCCTGCAGGCCCTTTCAGCTTCCAGGAATTGTGTACAGATCCTTGCCACATGGGGCTGTGTATTATCATGCTGAAACATGAGGGGATGGCGGCGGATGAATGTCATGACAATGGGCCTTAAAATCTCGTCACGGTATTTCTGTGCATTCAAATTGCCATCGATAAAATGCAATTGTGTTCATTGTCCGTAGTTTACGCCTGCCCATACCATAACCCCGCCATGGGGCACTCTGTTCAAAACGTTGTTATCAGCAAACAGACGGGTTTCTGACCGTCTCAGGGAAATTCTTCGATTGTGCGAACCCACAGTTTATCAGCTGTCCGGGTAGCTGGTCTCAGGTGATCCCGTAGGTGAAGAAGCCAGATGTGGAGAACCTGGGCTGACGTGGTTACACGTGGTCTGCGGTTGCGAAGCCGGTTGGACGTACTGCTAAATTCTCTAAAATGACTTTAGAGGAGGCTTATGGTAGAGAAATAAACATTAAACTATCTGGTAACAGCTCTGGTGGACATTCCTGCAAACAGCATGCCAATTGCAAGCTTCCTCAAAACTTCAGACATCTGTGGCATTGTGTTGTGTGACAAAACTGCACATTTTAAATGGGCCTTTTATTGTCCCCAGCACAAGGTGCACCTGTGTACTGATCATGCTGTTTAATCAGCTTCTTGATATGCCACACCTGTCAGATTATCTTTGCTCACTAACAGGGATGTAAACAAATTTGTGCCCAACATTTGAGAGAAATAAGCTTTTTGTGCATATGGAAAAGTTCTGGGATCTTTCATTTCAGCTCATGAAACATGGGACCAACACTTTACATATATTTTTGTTATATATATTATTGTATATTTTTGTTATATATATATATATACACACACACACACACACACACACACACACACACACACACACACACACACACACACACACACACACACACACACACACACACACACACACACACACACACTACCATTCAAAAGTTTGGGGTCACTTCGAAATGTCCTTGTTTTTGAAAGAAAAGCACATTTTTTGTCCATTAAAATAATATCAAATTGATCAGAAATACAGTGTAGACATTGTTAATGACTATTGTAGCTGGAAACAGCAGATTTTTGGAGGGAATATCTACATAGGCGTACAAAGGCACATTATCAGCAACCATAACTCCTGTGTTCCAATGGCACGTTGTGTTAGCTAATCCAAGTTTATAAATTTAAAAGGTTAATTGATCATTAGAAAACCCTTTTGCAATTATGTTAGCACAGCTGAAAACTGTTGTTCTGATTAAAGAAGCAATAAAACTGGCCTTCTTGAGACTAGTTGAGTATCTGGAGCATCAGCATTTGTGGGTTCGATTACAGGCTCAAAATGGCCAGAAACAAAGACCTTTCTCCTGAAACACATCAGTCTATTCTTGTTCTGAGAAATGAAGGCTATTCCATGCGAGAAATTGCCAAGAAACAGAAGATCTCGTACAACGCTGTGTACTACTCCCTTCACAGAACAGCGCAAACTGGCTCTAAACAGAATAGAAAGAGGAGTGGGAGGCCCCGGTGCACAACTGAGCAAGAGGACAAGTACATTAGAGTGTCTAGTTTGAGAAACAGACGCCTCACAAGTCCTCAGCTGGCAGCTTCATTAAATAGTACCCGCAAAACACCAGTCTCAACGTCAACGGTGACGAGGCGATTCTGGGATGCTGGCCTTCTAGGCAGAGTTCCTCTGTCCAGTGTCTGTGTTCTTTTGCCCATCTTAATCTTTTCTTTTTATTGGCCAGGCTGAGATATGGCTTTTTCTTTGCAACTCTGCCTAGAAGGCCAGCATCCCGGAGTCGCCTCTTCACTGTTGACGTTGAGACTGGTGTTTTGCTCCACCTACAGTATACATTGCCCACTCCAACCAAAGGCTAAATGACTCCAGTGTGTTCTCCTCACAACATACAGTGGCAAGAAAAAGTATGTGAACCCTTTGGAATTACCTGGATTTCTGCATAAATTGGTCATCAAATTTGATCTTCATCTAAGTCACAACAATAGACAAACATACTATGCTTAAACTAATAACACAAAAATTATTGTATTTTTCTTGTCTATATTGAATACATCATTTAAACATTCACAGTGTAGGTTGGGAAAAGTATGTGAACCCCGAGGCTAATGACTTCTCCAAAAGCTAATTGGAGTCAGGAGTCAGCTAACCTGGAGTCAAATCAATGAGACGAGATTGGGGATGTTGGTTAGAGCTGCCTTGCCCTTTAAAAAAAAACTCACAAAATTTGAGTATGTTATTCACAAGGAGCATTGTCTGATGTGAACCATCCCTCGAACAAAAGAGATCTCAGAAGACCTAAGATTAAGAATTGTTGACTTGCATAAAGCTGTGAAGGGTTACAAAAGTATCTCTAAAAGCCTTGATGTTCATCAGTCCACGGTAAGAAAAATTGTCTATAAATGGAGAAAGTTCAGCACTGTTGCTACTCTCCCTAGGAGTGCTCAATGGTCAATGGAGGTTAAGAAGAATCCTAGAGTGTCAGCTAAAGACTTAAAAGAAATCTCTGGAACATGCTAACATCTCTGACGAGTCTACGATACGTAAAACACTAAACAAGAATGGTGTTCATGGGAGGACACCATGGAAGAAGCCACTTCTGTCCAAACAAAACATTGCTGCACGTCTGAAGTTTGCAAAAGTGCACCTTTATGTTCCACAGTGCTACTGGCAAAATATTCTGTGGACAGATGAAACTACAGTTGAGTTGTTTGGAAGGAACACACCACACTATGTGTGGAGGAAAAAAAGGCACAGCACACCAAGATCAAAACCTCATCCCAACTGTAAAGTATGGTGGAGGGAGCATCATGGTTTGGGGCTGCTTTTCCTGGGGCTGCTTCGGGGCCTGGACAGCTTGCTATCATCGACGGAACAATTAATTCCCAAGTTTATCAAGACATTTTGCAGGAGAATGTAAGGCTATCTGTCCACCAATTGAAGCTAAACAGAAGTTGGGTGATGCAACAGGACAACGACCCAAAACACAGAAGTTAATCAACAACAGAATGGCTTCAACAGAACAAAATACAATTTCTGGAGTGGCCCAGTCAGAGTCCTGACCTCAACCCGATTTGAGATGCTGTGGCATGACCTCAAGAGAGCAGTTCACACCAGACATCCCAAGAATATTGCTGAACTAAAACAGTTTTGTAAAGAGGAATGGTCAAATTCCGCCTGACCGTTGTGCAGGTCTGATACGCAACTACAGAAAACATTTGGTTGAGATTATTGCTGCCAAAGGATGGTCAACCAGTTAATAAATCCAAGGGTTCACATACTTTTTGCATCCCGAGTGTGAATGTTTACACGGTGTGTTCAATAAAGACAAACGTATAATTGTTTGTGTGTTATTAGTTTAAGCAGACCTTGTCTGTGACCTAGATGAAGATCAGATCAAATTTTATGACCAATTTATGCAGAAATCCAGGTATTTCCAAAGGGTTCACATACTTTTTTTGCCACTGCATGGAATCATGTAACCAAAAAAAGTGTTAAACAAATCAAAATATATTTTATTTTTGAGATTCTTCAAAGTAGCCACCCTTTGCCTTAATGACAGCTTTGCACACTCTTGGCATTCTCTCAACCAGCTCCATGTGGTAGTCACCTGGAATGCATCCAGGCACTCCGCGTTACGTCGTGCATAAGCCCTTAGCCAGAATGAATAATGACATTTTGGATCTTCCTCAAACAAAATCAATAGAAAGGTACTGTACTTTGGGGGATGTATTTTTGGCATACACTTGAAATATGTATCCAAAATTTTTATTGAGAAGTATTTCAAAGAAATGTGGAACATTAACATGTTTGTTTTACATAACATATTTCCATCTGAACATTCCACAATGCTTTGCCATGCTAATCGCAGCCCAGCTGAACGTTCCAAAACATTTCCCCCTGCTGAAAGCAGCCCATCTAAACGTTCCACAACGTTGCTGAATGCAGCCTAAGAACTCCCTGCTCCACCTACCTGCCAGTGGTCCTCTGTGAGGGGAGGTGATACTGCTCGTGTGGTCTACTCCACCGAACAGCGCCAGCTCGGGGGTGTTGGTGGGAGCATGCCCGGGGTGGTGGCCATGCCTGGCGCCCCCTACGGCGGGACTCCTGTTGGGGGTCTGGGTCTGCTGGGTCGAGTTGAGGTGGTGGTGGTGCCCACTGTCCGAGCCCGTGCCAATGGTGCCATCGAGACTCAGTGAGCGCTGACCTGGCTCCTTGGGCTTGCTCTTGCCCGCCCCCATCAGCAGGCCTGAGAAAAAGAACCAATGATTAAAATCTCAAATGGATTCATTTCAATCTGGCTCAATGCAGTTCAGTCCTGTTTGATTCAATGCAATCACTCAATTCAATACAAACTCTGAATTGAATTCACTCAAGCTCAAGCTGGTGATTGGATGGAGAGAACCATCTCTTCCTGATGTGTATTTGAGTATCTGGTATTTAAATAAGTACTTTTATTTTAGTATTTAAATGGTTATTTGTAAAAAAACAAATAGTCTACCAAATTGTATTTAAAATACTATTTTGAAATACATGGGTTAAATGCATGGGCGTGTATTTGGGTCAGTGGATTTTAAAATACTTTCCAAGTGTATTTCCAAATACATTAAAATATTAAACTACTTGTCTTTTCAAAAAAATAAATAATGTAAAAGTAATTGATATTTGAAATAGTATTTGAACCCAGGTCTGGTTCTATATTATCCCTTTCCCTGCAACAGTAGAATCATTCAGCAGGGTGGTGTTCATTAGGAACCAAATGGAAGAAAACTGGCTGAAAGGGACTACCTGGTCCAATATGGCACACACATTTTCCATTGCAAAACATTTTGAAAACGTGACCTTATGAACACGACCCTGCTATTGAGTCTCCATTCAGGGTCCATTCATTGAGTTTCCTTAGAGATCTTCCAGTTTCAGTTGCTGGAGCCGCTTACAAGGCAAATACACCTTGAAAAAGTCAACAGACAGCGACGGGTGTTTGTAGATTCAAGGTCATATAATATGTTGATTCAACCTGGTATTAAATAAATACAGATCTACAATGTACACAATATAAGACAAAGTGTATGACAGCTCTGAGCGGAAACTTAGGCCCTGGCCGACATTGACAACAAGAATTTTATCATCGTCGGTAATTCTACAGTATTTGGTTTATCACCCCTGCATTTCAAATTGAATCCTATTCTTACAGACTCTGTTACAATCATGGACACAAACACCAGTTAAATTCTTCCCTCTGTACAACAGAATGAGTCACAATGGAAACCTATTACAGGCTAGATGATACACGCGCGCACACACACACACACGGCTAGTTCCGTTGTGTGCGGCAGTTAGTGTGTGTGTGTGTGAGCAGCTGTTCTTCTGTCCCTGAGAACAGAAGCTCTGACACACACACACCCCGTGTCTCTCACGTCTCGTTTCCAACACACTCACAGTGACTGTGTGTGTGTGAGGGGGGGGGGGGGGGGGGGTTTGCTTCTTCTATCCTTGCGGGGACCTAAAATCCCCAAATTACCTCACAAGGGTAGTAAAACAAGAAAAATTATCCATGAGGACAAAGGCTATTTTAAGCTTAGGGGTTAGGTTTAAGGGTTATAATTAGGGTCAGTTTTATAATTAGGGTTAGGGGGTTAGGATTAGGAGTTAGCGTTTGGGTAATTTTGAATGGAAATACATTGCAGGTCCCCACGAGGATAGAAGAACATAACGTGTGTGTGTGTTGACAGACAGACAGACAGGGCTGAGTGTGACTAACAGTGGGTGGGGAAGGAGCAGGGAACTAGGAATAGCTGAAAAAGGACTAGAGAAGGTAGGAGGTGCTGCAGCATCTAGGGTTGAGTCTGGTGTGTACAGTATGTGGGAGAGTTGCTGCAGCTTCTGGGTGTGAGGTTGAGTCTGGTGTGTACAGTATGTGGGAGTGTTGCTGCAGCTTCTGGGGGTGAGGTTGTGTCTGGTGTGTACAGTATGTGGGAGTGTTGCTGCAGCTTCTGGGGGTGAGGTTGTGTCTGGTGTGTACAGTATGTGGGAGAGTTGCTGCAGCTTCTGGGGGTGAGGTTGTGTCTGGTGTGTACAGTATGTGGGAGAGTTGCTGCAGCTTCTGGGGGTGAGGTTGTGTCTGGTGTGTACAGTATGTGGGAGAGTTGCTGCAGCTTCTGGGGGTGAGGTTGTGTCTGGTGTGTACAGTATGTGGGAGAGTTGCTGCAGCTTCTGGGGGTGAGGTTGTGTCTGGTGTGTACAGTATGTGGGAGAGTTGCTGCAGCTTCTGGGGGTGAGGTTGTGTCTGGTGTGTACAGTATGTGGGAGTGTTGCTGCAGCATCTGGGGGTGAGGTTGTGTCTGGTGTGTACAGTATGTGGGAGAGTTGCTGCAGCATCTGGGGGTGAGGTTGTGTCTGGTGTGTACAGTATGTGGGAGAGTTGCTGCAGCTTCTGGGGGTGAGGTTGTGTCTGGTGTGTACAGTATGTGGGAGTGTTGCTGCAGCATCTGGGGGTGAGGTTGTGTCTGGTGTGTACAGTATGTGGGAGAGTTGCTGCAGCATCTGGGGGTGAGGTTGTGTCTGGTGTGTACAGTATGTGGGAGAGTTGCTGCAGCTTCTGGGGGTGAGGTTGTGTCTGGTGTGTACAGTATGTGGGAGTGTTGCTACAGCATCTGGGGGTGAGGTTGTGTCTGGTGTGTACAGTATGTGGGAGAGTTGCTGCAGCATCTGGGGGTGAGGTTGTGTCTGGTGTGTACAGTATGTGGGAGAGTTGCTGCAGCTTCTGGGGGTGAGGTTGAGTCTGGTGTGTACAGTATGTGGGAGAGTTGCTGCAGCTTCTGGGGGTGAGGTTGAGTCTGGTGTGTACAGTATGTGGGAGAGTTGCTGCAGCATCTGGGGGTGAGGTTGAGTCTGGTGTGTACAGTATGTGGGAGAGTTGCTGCAGCATCTGGGGTGAGGTTGTGTCTGGTGTGTACAGTATGTGGGAGAGTTGCTGCAGCTTCTGGGGGTGAGGTTGTGTCTGGTGTGTACAGTATGTGGGAGAGTTGCTGCATTGTCCATGAGTGTGAAAAGACCTCGACACAGTCAGGTGTTGTGCTTTGGGGTTTTTAATACACCACTGAGTGTTCAAAACATTAGGACATAAACTGACCAGGTCAATCCAGGTGAAAGCTATGATCCCTTATTGATGTCATCTGTTAAATCCACTTCAATCAGTGTAGATGAAGGGGAGGAGACAGGTTAAAGAAGGATTTTTAAGCCTTGAGACATGGATTGTGTTTATGTGCCATTCTTAGGGTGAATGGGTAAGACAAAAGATTTAAGTGCTTTTGAATGGGGTATTGGTAGTAGGTGCCAGGTACACCGGTTTGAGTGTGTCAAGAACTGCAACACTGCTGGGTTTTTCATGCTCAACAGTTTCCCTTGTGTATCAAGAATGGTCCACCACCCAAAGGACATCCAGCCAACTTGACACAACTGTGGGAAACATTGGAGTCAACATGGGCCAGCATCCCTGTGGAACGCTTTCAACACCTTGTAGAGTCCATTCCCCGACGAATGGAGGCTGTTCTGAGGGCAAAAGGGGGTGCAACTCAGTATTAGGAAGGTGTTCCTAATGTTTTGTACACTCAATGTACACAGTTTGTGTGTATGTAAATCTGCTGTGTGCATCTGTATATAGGGAAGGGAATGTGTGTGTGTGTGTGTGTGTGTGTGTGTGTGTGTGTGTGTGTGTGTGTGTGTGTGTGTGTGTGTGTGTGTGTGTGTGTGTACGCGTGCACATTAGGACCGGGACAATACCAGTATCGCAATATTTTTTCTATGGCAAAAATGAAACCACGAAGCAAGCAAAACTCTATGGTCCTTTAAAAACCTGCTGTATGTAAATATTGGGTGCTATAGCTTGGAAAATAAATACATGTAACTCCGGATGACAACATAATGATGCTTGTTTTCAACATTAGAGCTGATTTCTTAAAGAAGTTAAATCCGCTTTGTATTTTGTTTCCTTGCCATGATTCTGTCTTAAACTCAGCTGGCCCCTCCGCGGATTTTGTGTTAAACGCTCTAGAACAAAGCTTTCTCTGCCCTTTACCTTCTTCTGAACATCTCCAAAACAAAGGTCATGTGGTTTGGTAAGAAGAATGCCCCTCTACCCACAGGTGTGATTACTACCTCTGAGGGTTTAGAGCTTGGGGTAGTCACCTCATACAAGTACTTGGGAGTATGGCTAGACGGTACACTGTCCTTCTCTCAGCACATATCAAAGATGCAGGCTAAGGTTGAATCTAGACTTGGTTTCCTCTATTGTAATCGCTCCTCTTTCACCCCAGCTGCCAAACTAACCCTGATTCAGATGATCATCCTACCCATTCTAGATTACGCAGACGTAATTTATAGATCAGTAGGTAAGGGTGCTCTCGAGCGGCTAGATGTTCTTTACCATTCGGCCATCAGATTTGCCACCAATGCTCCTTATAGGACACATCACTGCACTCTATACTCCTCTGTAAACTGGTCATCTCTATATAACCCTCGCAAGACCCACTGGTTGATGCTTATTTATAAAACCATCTTAGGCCTCACTCCCCCCTATCTGAGATATCTACTGCAGCCCTCATCCTCCACATACAACACCTGTTCTGACAGTCACATTCTGTTAAAGGTCCTCAAAGCACACACATCCCTGGGTCGCTCGTCTTTTCAGTTTGCAGCAGGTGGCGACTGGAACAAGCTGCAACAAACACTCAAACTGGACAGTTTAATCTCAATCTCTTCATTCAAAGACTCAATCATGGACACTCTTACTGACAGTTGTGGCGTCTTCGCGTGATGTATTGTTGGCTCTACCTTCTTGCCCTTTGTGCTGTTGTCTGTGCCCAATCATGTTTGTACCATGTTTTTTGCTGCTACCATGTTGTGCTGCTGCCATGTTGTGTTGCTACCATGTTGTGTTGCTACCATGTTGTTCTCATGTTGTGTTGCTACCATGCTGTGTTGTCATGTGTTGCTGCCATGCTATGTTGTCATCTTAGGTCTCTATGTAGTGGTGTGTTGTCTCTCTTGTCGTGATGTGTGTTTTTGTCCTATTTTTTATTTTTAATCCCAGCTCCCGTCCCCGCAGGAGGCCTTTTGCCTTCTGGTAGGCCGTCACTGTAAATAAGAATTTGTTCTGACTTGCCTAGTTAAATAAAGGTTAAAGAAATAAAAATACTAACGCGTATGGAGATACTGGTATCGTCCCGGCCCTAGCGTGCGTGCCTACTGTATGTGTGTGAGTGAGTGTGGACGTGAGTGTCTTTGATTCATCTGGAGCCAGAATGAAAGCCAGCCTAGTGAAGGGGTTAACGTCTTCCTCAGTTTCATGCTGCTTAGTCACACAGAGAGAGACCTGGGGGGGTAGATGACTGCTCAATGTTAGTGGGCGTTCGATGAGGCTGGCCAGAGCCTGGGCTATATTATATTAGTACTGGCTGGTCTTGCTACTGTAAGTCACTGTTATTATGGGACCAGAGGGACTAAAAGGACAAATACTGTACACATGCCTGGCCCTGGACAAAATACCATCAGCTGGGGTCAAAAGTCTGTACCAATGTATTAGCTTAGCATAGTGGTAGCTAACTAGTTAAGATAGCTCGGCGCATTGGCCGGGCCCTGGACCAAACAGCATCCAGTCCAAAAGCCTGTACCAATGGCCTAGCATTAATTGGTGTAAACTAGCTTAGCTAGCTCGTGTACAGGTCTGGATTTGGACAAAACATTCAGGGCCAAAACCTGTACCAATGTCCTAGAACGGTGGAAATTTAGCTAGCTCAAGCAGTGACATCACCTTCCCTGACCTGGCTCATTACGTTCAGAACAAAATGGGAGAAACCGTTTTGAAACTGGGGAATGCTCAATTTCAGTTTTTTTTGTGTTTCATAAAGCTTCTGTCCTGATGTTTTAGAAGTATACCAGTGGGCCAGTGGAGGCTGGTGGGAGGATCTACAGGAGCATGGGCTCATTGTAATGGCTGGAATGTAATAAATGGAAGTCCAACATGTGGTTTCCATATGTTTGTTGTGTTTGATACCGTTCCATTGATGCCATTCCAGCCATTCCAATGAGCCCGTCCTCCTATAGCCACTCCCGCCAGCCTCCTCTGCAGTAGACCTACTGCTGACATTTACTTTGGAGAGCAGAGTGCTGGTGGGAGGGTGGTACAGAATACCAGCGTGGTTTCTACATTAGCACAGCATGCAACTTACTGTATAATAGAAAACCCTACAACCCTAATTCAAAGAACACTCCAATGAACCTTTGGCCTATGCTACTGATCAGAAACGGATGGGTTTCCATGGTTACAAGTTTGGTCCCTCAAAAGGTTTCTCTCTATGGATAACTCCTGGACATTTTTCTTGCCCCTAAACTTGCCTTCAAACAATTTAGCCTGAGTGCATTATTGCTCAGTGACCTGTGACAAAAGACAAGCACAGTATCATACAAATCGATTGAAAAGTAACTAGAAGACGAGAGACCACGGTGAAGGATCAAGATGGAGTTTCTTCCCTTTCGACTTCAACCTGAAGTGCTGGAGCAGTCTGCGGTACAGAATGTACTCTCAGCCTCAAACAACCTCTTCCATGACCCCATTGGGGTTGTGTTGCGATTCTCTACCCTTCTCCCTGGGTGTGTACTTGCACACTCCTTTGTCATGGATTTGAAAACTTTGGGTTGGTGCAAGAATTAGTTGGAGGGTTCCCACCATTGTTCCTACACCAGTACATTCCCTTTAGATTAATGAGAGGGATTGTGCAAGGGCATTGGGTAGAGAAGCAGGACAAAACCATGCTCCTGTTCAGTGCCATCACCTGGGCCACGTAGGCATATGCAAGTAGAAAAGTCGCAAACAGAGCGTACGTGATTCCTTTGTTTACATGTAAGGGAAGCGTGTTTGTTCTTCATAATGTATTTGGGCTCTCGAGTGGCACAGCGGTCTAAGACACTGCATCTCAGTGCTAGAGCCGTCACTACAGACCCTGGTTCGATTTGAGGCTGTATCACAACTGGCCGTCATTGGGAGTCCCATAGGGCGCCACACAATTGGCCCAGCGTCGTTCGGGTTAGGCCGTCATTATAAATAAGAATTCGTTCTAAACTGACTTGCCTAGTTAAATAAAGGTTAAATAAAATAAAACATATTTATATCTGAAAGTTCTACAATATTGTGCTCTGATGGCACCAATCATTAGCAATGAGGGTTTTGAGGAGAAGAGGGATGGAAGCCATTTAGCAGTACTGAGAGACTGTTGAAACCTCTTAAGGGACTAAGACTGCTCTTTGCCAGGAGGAAACTGTGAACAGCACACCCTTAGCAGCCTGTCACAGTGCGTAAACAACGGAACTAATGCAACTAGTAGCGCCTTCCCCTAATATGGAGCCAGAGTGCTTGAACATCAGGATCTGTGACTGTGTGATTTGTTCCTAGTTCCCACATTCAGAGAGATTGAGAGGGCGGGAAGGGGGTAGGAGAGACGGGAGAGGGGGAGAGGAAGGAGAAAGAAAGAAGAGAGAAACAGGGGGAAAGAGGGGTGAGAAAGGAGGGGGGATTGTAATCCTGTGAGTATCAGAACTTTGCTATTCACCATAAGACTGTAAGAATGTGGGAAAAGCAGAATCCTCCAACAGGCACCTGAGGGTGAAGACATTTTAACCCCTGTTTGTGTCATCATTCTGTTTTTGTAAAAATGTCAGTGGAAATGTGTTATATTCTTTGTGCATAGAGTTGTATGGTCTGTTTAACTTTGCAATCAATAGTTTTTGCCTGACATACATTTTAAAGTGAAAAATCTGAGACTCAACATCATTTTTTTTACCGTGGAATCGAGCTCAGTAAATTTGGTTGGGAATCATTGATAGACAGCAATATTCAAACCTTGTCTCTGATTTTCAAATGTCTTTTAAAAAGGTCTGGTATTCTGGTATGTCTTTTGCCTTCAAAATGTGTAACTGTCCCACTGTAGAATAGCCCAGGGTTTTCAGATGCCTCCACCAAGTATTCACTTCTATTAATTTAGAAATTTTTCAATCATTTTCTTTCACTTTGAAAATGTGTAGATCTGTAGGGAAAAAATATCTAAATGAATCCCTTTTTAGACTGCATGGAAGGCAGCGAAATCTGACAGTGTAAGGGGTGTGTAGACTTTCACTAGGCATTGTATGTGCTGCACACGCCCAGGCACATTCTGTAAAAAACAAAAGTGGAATTATGGTTACTTTGGTTTCTACATGTCCTGCTGCTCCATTGAGGAAATTAGTTGGGACTTTCACTTGAGACTGATGGTAAAATCAAAAGACTCATCTGAAACAAAGAAAGGAGTGTGTGCACCTCATTCTGACATAGGTCTACCCGGTTCCTTGGAGCGAAAACAAACACTAAATTTAGACCCCCCCCCCCCCCCAACAACTCTACTGCGAATAGATCCACAATCCTCAGAACAATCCGCAATTCTGCTAAATATAGCCTGGCCACCAAATTGAGGCTTAGTTCATAGAAAATTGCAGTAATATGGCAGTGATATACAATTGCAATAATGCTTGCATGTGCCAGGGTTTCTCTCAAATGGTACTGTATTCCGTATAGTCTAAGGCACAGGACTCTGGTCAAAGGTAGTGCACTATACAGGGAATAGAATGCCATTTAAGATGCATCACCTTGATGTTGTCTCGTGGTCCCCGTTAAAGGATGATAAAAAAGCTCCACAGGAGATGGTAGTGTCTGTCTCCGCAGTCCCAGAGTCCTCGGCTCTCCAGAAAACAAGGTTTTATCGGCCTATCCCATCTAATCTTCCCTCCTCCATTGCTGTGCAAAGACAATGGAGGGAGAGGGGGAGCGGGGTACAGGAGGAGTGCAGCCAGGGGAAAACCCAGGTGATAAACTCAGCGCTGGATCCACTTCCTCCTCTGTCCATCACTTAGTACGGTACTGTCCCTGAACAAGCCATGTTCCGCACAGTAAGAACAGGAAGTAGATACACAGTATCAACCATTGACAGACAATGAGCCATAAAAACTGACTGAAATAGGAACTGGGCTTCTGTTCCCTTTTAATAGACACATTCTATAGGTTATATTGAAACCATCTCAGTCCTTGGATAAATCCTTAGGGAACGCACATCAACAAGAGCCGATCGACAAAGAAAGACTCAACAGCACATTAATAGATTGCCATGCAGTACTGGCTGCATCTCTGACATTAGAAATATGCCAACTTGCAAATGTTATTCTTATGTTGGTAAGGGTGTTATGAATCAGTGTATGGGAGCGTATCAATATATTTGAGGCTGTGTTATTCTATTATAATGCAATGGTGTGGTTCAGCCAGACTGGAACAATAGGCTCCATTCAGATATGCTGACACTTGGCAACAGTCCACACCAAAATTCCCAGGGATGCACACCTGTTTCATTCAAACCAGTAAATATAGGCTGTAGCTAAAATAAGAGGTTGGGGGGGGGGGGGGGGGGGGGGGCAAACATTGTATGGGTTGTCTCTATCTAAATCATAATAACAATAGTATAACCAAAAAGCCCGAAAGAAATTATGTTCCTCACAGACGGTCACTATTTACGCACGTTGTCCTATGCAGTATTGTAACACCATTGGTGAAAGATGGGTCACGCCTTTGATAGGAAAAACCAACATAATTTCGTGACTGTAAATGGATATTGGCTAGGGTGTATTTTAGTTCAGGTCATGCTTATGCATACTACTATGAATACGTGCTTTGTAGGCTATAATAGGACTGTATGAATCAAATCAGGTGCTGTTATAACTCCATTTTGAATTTCGATGGCCTGTGTGTGTTTATTGATTATTGTTATACTGTACCTTCATTTCAATCGAGGTGTCGGACATACATGATACTATAGTAGCCCATGTAGGCTGTGCGGGAGATTAAATCTGTCAACGACAGTCACTATAAATGGAAGGGTACACATTTTATGAAATAGACTAACATTCTACTGTCAACATAAAACATTGTGGGGTGGGAACAATGTGAAACCAGCAATAGAAACGCTGTCGAATTAAGAATCCTTTGTGTAACGTCAAGAAAATGTATTCTACTAAAATGTGTTGACATTCCTTCACCGGGTGAAAGCTAAATATTGTAGGCTAATCAACACTTACCTTTGAAGCAAGCGTCTTGAGGTTTACGCAAGGCACAGAAGAGTGCGTGAAGAACCAAATCAAATCCCCACAGTAGTCTTCATTTGATGAAAAGGATTCGAAAACGAATGATGTCTAACTTCTTCGAGAACACTAGTACCGAAGGAAAATGCCATTTAGCGAATTTGAAAGAATAGACAGGTCATGACGGGAATTGCCTTGAGCAGAGGGCACAACTCAGATTGCGGTGGCGATCCAATTCGCTAAAATAAACGCAAGTAGGCGGTGGAAATGGACATCCATCCGTTTAGGATATCAGTAAAATTAAGTAGGCTTAATGAAATGCGAAGTGATAAATTTGGGCTATGAAATTAATCCCTGTGCCAGATACGAGGGATATAGTGAAAACATGCCTTGTAGGGAAAAAAGGCAAGATCACTATGCATCACTGACGAAACAAGACAGCACAATATGATAGGGGAGAATGAATTACGTTTTTTGCGCAATTGGATGGAGTCAGGAATACAGCGTAGCTCCGTTGAATAATTTAGTTCACGTAGACAAGTCCAATATCAACATCTTTTTAAACACAACCATTTAGGGACAGTTTCCCGGACACAGATTTAGCCTAGTCGTGGACTAAATAAAAATGTTATGCTCATTGAGCATGCTTTTAGTATAGGACGTTTAATCTGTGTCTGGGAAACCTGTCGTTATATTTTGGAATAGATACTGTATTAGGTTAGGAATCGTTTGTGAAAGACAAGGGAACACGTTCTACCATCCATTTCCCATTTGATATTACTGTACTGTCTGTACCAATCTAATTTTACTTTTGATTACTTTTAGTTAGATTCGTTTTAGTTAGATTAAAATTGTGAAAACTGAAAAGTGAGTCTCTAACCAGGTTTCCATCCAAACTTGTATGCAAGTAAAGTACATGTTGGATAAAACATGTCATGACAGGCCTGATGGAAACAGCACATTTTGTCGGTAAACTTTCCAAATGTCGACAAAACAAAATACACTAGACAACGTGGCATCTTGTGTCGGTAAAATTAATTAGGCGAAAAATGCCGGTGGAAACGCTTTAATGCGCAAGTACAAATACATGAATAGTAAAGGCCCTGTGCACTACTTTTCTGAAAAAAATTATATACATGTATTTGAGTGTTTACCAGCATTTGTAACTTGAGTTTGATAATTATCTGTACAAAACAGTTAATCTGATAATACTTGTGGAAAATAAAAATACTTGCTTGATATATGTTTTCCAGTTTCTTGAAATACTTGGCAAATGCAATTTATTTCTATTTGAAAACTGAAATAGTCTATTCATTCCTTTTCCATTTTAGTTGAGTTTTTATCCAGAGCAAATCATACTGGTCCCCTATGGGAATCAAACCCACAACCCTATCATTGCAAACACCATGATCTACCAACTGAGCCACATCATCACAAACCACTTGATGTGTCAATGTACTCAATTACTGTATTGTGCATTGTTTATTGTCATGGTGATAGAAAGTCTACAGGTACGAACCTAGATGACCAGCCTATGTACAATATAGTAAAGTACATTCACATTAAGTGGTTTTTAAGGATGTTAAATTAATACTGCACAAAAAGTGTTTCTTTCCACCATGTTATTTGATCAAGAAAAATATTTAATTTGATATGGATGTTTTGTGTCTTTGCCCATAACTTTGCACCTTTTGATGTAAATGTTTGAGGACAGGGTTTTGTTCTTTCTGGATTCCGTTAGAATGACATCACAGAGAAAGAGACAGGGTTTTGTTCTTTCTGGATTCCGTTGGAATGACATCACAGAGAAAGAGACAGGGTTTTGTTCTTTCTGGATTCCGTTGGAATGACATCACAGAGAAAGAGACAGGGTTTTGTTCTTTCTGGATTCCGTTGGAATGACATCACAGAGAAAGAGACAGGGTTTTGTTCTTTCTGGATTCCGTTGGAATGACATCACAGAGAAAGAGACAGGGTTTTGTTCTTTCTGGATTCCGTTGGAATGACATCACAGAGAAAGAGACAGGGTTTTGTTCTTTCTGGATTCCGTTGGAATGACATCACAGAGAAAGAGACAGGGTTTTGTTCTTTCTGGATTCCGTTGGAATGACATCACAGAGAAAGAGACAGGGTTTTGTTCTTTCTGGATTCCGTTGGAATGACATCACAGAGAAAGAGACAGGGTTTTGTTCTTTCTGGATTCCGTTGGAATGACATCACAGAGAAAGAGACAGGGTTTTGTTCTTTCTGGATTCCGTTGGAATGACATCACAGAGAAAGAGACATGGTTTTGATCATTCTGGATTCCGTTGGAATGACATCACAAAGAAAGGGACAGGGCAACAACTCTTATATTTCCAACTATTGAATCCTGCAATATACTGTTCTTAATTATACAACTACCTTTTTTGCCAAAGTAGAGATGCTGAAAATATGTTTTTGACTGAGCTACATACAGTGGGGCAGTATTTAGTCAGTATTTAGTATTTAGTCAGCCACCAAAGTATTTAGTCAGCCACCAATTGTGCAAGTTCTCCCACTTAAAAAGATGAGAGAGGCCTGTAATTTTCATCATAGGTACACTTCAACTATGACAGACAAAATGAGAAAGAAAATCCAGAAAATCACATTGTAGGATTTTTAATGAATTTATTTGCAAATGATGGTGGAAAATAAGTATTTGGTCAATAACAAAAGTTTATCTCAATACTTTGTTATATACCCTTTGTTGGCAATGACAGAGGTCAAACGTTTTCTGTAAGTCTTCACAAGGTTTTCACACACTGTTGCTGGTATTTTGGCCCATTCCTCCATGCAGATCTCTAGAGCAGTGATGTTTTGGGGCTGTTGCTGGGTAACACGGACCTTCAACTCCCTCCAAAGATTTTCTATGGGGTTGAGATCTGGAGACTGGCTAGGCCACTCCAGGACCTTGAAATGCTTCTTACGAAGCCACTCCTTCATTGCCCGGGCGGTGTGTTTGGGATCATTGTCATGCTGAAAGACCCAGCCACGTTTCATCTTCAATGCCCTTGCTGATGGTAGGCTTTGTTACTTTGGTCCCAGCTCTCTGCAGGTCATTCACTAGGTCCCCCCGTGTGGTTCTGGGATTTTTGCTCACCGTTCTTGTGATCATTTTGACCCCACGGGGTGAGATCTTGCGTGGAGCCCCAGATCGAGGGAGATTATCAGTGTGTCTTCCATTTCCTAATAATTGCTCCCACAGTTGATTTCTTCAAACCAAGCTGCTTACCTATTGCAGATTCAGTCTTCCCAGCCTGGTGCAGGTCTACAATTTTGTTTCTGGTGTCCTTTGACAGCGCTTTGGTCTTGGCCATAGTGGAGTTTGGAGTGTGACTGTTTGAGGTTGTGGACAGGTGTCTTTTATACTGATAACAAGTTCAAACAGGTGCCATTAATACAGGTAACGAGTGGAGGACAGAGGAGCCTCTTAAAGAAGAAGTTACAGGTCTGTGAGAGCCAGAAATCTTGCTTGTTTGTAGGTGACCAAATACTTATTTTCCACCATAATTTGCAAATTAATTAATTAAAAATCCTACAATGTGATTTTCTGGATTTTTTTTCCTCATTTTGTCTGTCATAGTTGAAGTGTACCTATGATGAAAATTACAGGCCTCTCTCATCTTTTTAAGTGGGAGAACTTGCACAATTGGTGGCTGACTAAATACTTTTTGCCCCACTGTATATGAGCAGTAGATGAGAATGTAGTATCAGTAGACAAAACATGAACCTGAACTAGTAAGTTACTGTTCTCTCTCTTCAGCTATGTGACAGCCTCAAAAATTATACCCCTGTGTAAGGGTCTGCAGCGAATCACAGCCAGCCACCAGAGAAGCAAATGTAACCACAGGACATGTGACAGAGTTGATGGACACCCTATGTTCATCAATGGACAGAAAGTTCCACAGAATGGAATATAATCACGTGCTATCAGAAACCGCTGCACTTGACCCCAGGTTTAAGAAGTTAGCCTTCAGTGATGCCAGAGCGATTGATGAGGCTCTTCAAAGATTAACCTCAGCACCAGGGAGAAACAGCCCCAGCAATCAGCTGGCTCAGGCACCAGGGCAACAGGAAGAAGAGGGATCAGATGGAGCAGAAGCACCAGCAGTAGTGCCACAAACGTCTGCTGTTTGGATGCTGTTTGACGAGAGAGCAACTGGGGATGCAGCACGAAGGAATCCCTCAGCAGATGCCATAATGGAGCTCCGATCCTATTTGGAGGAGATCCTCCTCCAAAGATCTGCAGATCCTCTGAGCTGGTGGAAGAACAAGGCCTCTGTCTACCCACGGCTTACTAAAGTCATGACATGGAGACTCTGCATATTGGCCACATCCGTTCCCTCTGAGAGGGTCTTCTCGAAAACGGGACAAATAATTACTGAGAGAAGAAACTGCATCAGCCCCTCGAAAGTGAGGCAGCTTGCATTTCTGAATGCAAATCTCTCATAAAAGCAAAATATGGTCAGCATTGCTGTGTGCTGCTGGTTATAACATGGCAATAAAGAAGAGAGAAAAGAGGGACCAGTTTAATGTTTTAAGTGGGATGCTGCAGTTTTGCACATTGTTATTTATTTTTCTTTGATATGGTGCAATATTATATTATTATGTTGTTCAGATTGTATTCGTTTTGAATTGTTACATTTATATGTACTTTGTTTATATATATTTAAAAAGTTATACTTTAAATGCACATATGTAATAGCATCCTTATTTTTTACATTTATTTCAATTTGTGGGATGCTGCACTTTTGCAAATTGTTATTTATTTTTCTTTGATATGGTGCAATATTCTATTATGCTGTTCAGATTGTATTCATTTTGAATGGTTAGATGTATATGCACTAAAGTTATACTTTAACTGCAAATGTTTAATAGCATTCTTTTTCATAACAAACCAATGCATTTTTAAATACATTGTGGTTAAGGTAGAGTATGATTTCATTTAATAATTTAATTAGAATTGTTTTAACACCAATCATAGTCAAACTATCGCAAACTGTTTGACTTGAAAAAATACAAGGCATATTTTTTTTAAAGAGCCGTTTGGGAGCCAAAAGAGGCGGCTCTTTTTTGTGAGCTGAGCCAAACGAATGCCCATCACTAATTCGGCGAATCTAACCATACAATTTCAAAGAAAAGCTTACTAGGGCACTTACTCAATTCGTCATTCGTTCTTTTTACAGCACCAAACACAACATTGAGTGTTCGTGAGTTCAATGTAATTTGTATCAGGGCAAAAATGATGATACAGCGCTAACATTTGCATCGGAAGTCAAGTCATTGTGGGAAGTCAAGTCATCAATCCACTTCCTTTCTTAATTTAATGTGAATTCCCGATAAAGGGTTTCCACTAGTAACCATAACCACAAAGTCAAAATTGGCTGTTAAAACAAAAATGTTATTTTTGGTCTTCATTTAAGGTTGGTGTTATGCATACGGTTAGCAGCATGGTTAAGGTTAGGGATAGGTTTAAAATAAGATTTTAAGAAGATAAATTGTAGAAATAGGCGGGGTTTATGACTTTGTAGCTCTAGTAACTACAGTATGGCCTACCCTGGGAAACGTCGCCCTCTACTGTAATTTATTTTTACAATTTACATTTTAGTAATTTAACAGACGCTCTTATTCAGAGGTATACAATTAGTGCATTCATTTTAACATAACTAGGTGAGACAACAAAGTATTGTAGCGACCCGCACAGACAGCTGTGTGTTATGTGTTAGGCTAGTAGGTGGTTGTGTTGTACTGACCAGTACCCATTGTTCGCGGGGTCCGACATGCCAATCAACCTGCTATCTGCCAATCACGGGAATGCCTGGAATGTTCTGATGCCGGGCATCCTGGCGGTTGGCGGAGTGGCGTGGAGGGGGGTTGGGCAGGGGGATGGAGCATTGGAAGTTAAGACCAGGTTTAGCCTTTGTTCTCTCTTTTTACGTCTGGGCTTCACAAGAGAAGGTCACGATTGGCTTGTGGGTTATCTGTCATTTATTTGGCGTGTGCTACGGCCCAAACAGTAGCCTGTGTAAAGTTGGTTTAATAAACCGTCAATTCGCAAACTCAAGCCTCTGTCTGGACAATTGTTCATTTATGATCTTGTCAGGTCATTACAGTATTTATCAGCAAAGTCAGTGTTAGTGGAAAAGGGACAAGTGCTTTGTTTGTATTCTTAAAAATAAAATACATACATTGAGGGGGTCGTCATGGGCGCCGTGCGAGTTATCTGAAGATAGGAGAAAGCTTGTTCCACAATTGGGGTCCCAGGAAAGAGAAGAGCTTTGACTCGGCAGAGCAGGAGCTGCACTCCCGCAGGGATGGGTGGGCCAAGAAACCAGAGGTGGCGAAACGGAGTGCTCGAGTTGGGATGTAGGGTTTGAGCATGGTCTGACGTAAAGAGGGGCAGTTCCCCGTTCTGCACCGCAGGCAAGCACCAGGGTCTTGAAGATGATGCAAGCTTCGACGGGGTAACATGGGGGGATTTAGGAAGGTTGAACACCATGGCTGCGCCATTCTGGATACATTGCAGGGGTTTGATGGCACATGCGGGGAGCCCAGCCAACAGAGATTTGCAGTAGTATATACGGGAGATGACAAGTGCCTGGATTAGGACCTGCACCGCTTCCTGTGTGAGGAAAGGTTGTGCTCTACGGATGTTGTAGAGCATGAAAATGTTTTTACCAAGAGATAATCTAACCAAAATGAGATGAGAGATTACAAAAAATTTGACAATGGAATGACGTTGGAAATTATATTAAGGTCTATAACATGCAAAAATTAGATAAGAGAAGAAGAAAAATGAGAGAGTGGAAAGATTCTGACAAAATGAGATGACAGATGAAAAAATTGAGACAGTGGAAAGATTCTGACAAAATGAGATGACAGATGAAAAAATTGAGACAGTGGAAAGATTCTGACAAAATGAGATGACAGATGAAAAAATTGAGACAGTGGAAAGATTCTGACAAAATGAGATGACAGATGAAAAAATTGAGACAGTGGAAAGAAGTTGTAAATTCTATTTATAACATGCAAAAAATCACAATATTAGAAACGAAAGTCACATGAATACATATGGTTGAATGAAGGATTAGATAAACAGTTACACTGTATAAAACATGGTTGATTATATGTGATACAAAAATATAACGAATAGCCCAGTAAATTAAAATGATCAAATGAGCCTACAAGAGACATAATTATATTTTTCCTCAACAAACAGAACTTTACAGATCTCCAACACTTGATTGTAATTAGAATTCCATGCCGATGTAACAATACAGGTTCACAATACAAAACAAAGATATTTATAACTACCCCAAGATAGTTCATCTGTGTCGTTTACAGTGGGAACAAATTAAGCATAGTGGGCAGAACAAGCAAGGAGGTGGGCAAAGCCAAACACGAGCTAGCAAGATCCTATTGGCGCGTTGTAGCGTGTATTTGCATGTTTCTGTTAGGGGACGCCTCATCTGTAGAGTGCTCGTGTGCACAAACAATTCGCCCTTGCACTCTCTTCTAACCAACGCAATTTTGTAAAACTTTGGTAAAGCGTCAACTTTATAAATGTTAGTATACTGTGTTCGTAACATAGTTTAGTTTTGGGAACAGAAAAATTGATTGAGATCAGATGTTTCATCAATGATAAAATTAGAAGACTGTCAGCCCAGTTTCACCTAGTTCCATCCTCTCTCACTACCCGCGACTAGACTTCCTCTCACTACCATATTTGATGGTGAGAAAAGGTTCTAAACGGATGCTTCAGCTTCATAGCCCCTGTGATGTGTCTGGGTTTCCCCTTCTGTCTGTGACACCAACACATCATCATCATTTTCAGAATTCACAGAATTCTCTAGATACGATTATTCATGGTTTAGCAAACAACCAGGACACCACGTTACTCAGTTTCTAAATTGTAATATCAATATTATATGGCATAAAAAAAGCAAATATGGAGAACGATCTTATATCATGTGAGAGGAATTCGGTAATTCTAAAATTATTGAAATACGTTTTTGTGAAGAAAGGTAGGCTATATCAAGGTAGGCGTATATGTTAAATTAGGCCTGATGGTTGTGTTATAGATACAGTGCCTTTGGAAAGTATTCAGACCACTTCCCTTTTTCCACATTTTGTTACGTTACAGCCTTATTCTAAAATTGATTAAATAAAACAGTTTTCTCAGCAATATACACACAATACCCCATAATGACAAACCGAAAACAGGTTTTCAGAATTTTTGCAAATGTGTTACAAATAAAAAACATAAATTCCTTATTTACATAAGTATTCAGACCCTTTGCTATAAGTCTCGAAATTGAGCTCAGGTGCATCCTGTTTCCATTGATCATCCTTGAGATGTTTCTACAACTTGATTGGAGTCCACCTGTGGTAAATTCAATTGATTGGACATGATTTGGAATGAGGTCGAAGGAATTGTCCTTAGAGCTCCGAGACAGGATTGTGTCGAGGCACAGATCTGGGGAAGGGTACAAAAACATTTCTGCAGCATTGAAGGTTTCTAAGAACACAGTGGCCTACATCATTCTTAAATGGAAAAAGTTTGGAACCACCAAGATTCTTCCTAGAGCTGTCCTCCCGGCCAAACTGAGCAATCGGGGGAGAAGGGCCTTGGTCAGGGAGGTGACCAAGAACCCGATGGTCACTCTGACAGAGCTCTAGAGTTCCTCTGTGGAGATGGGATAACCTTCCAGAAAGACAACCATCTCTGCAGCACTCCACCAATTAGGCCTTTATGGTAGAGTGGCCAGACGGAAGCCACTCCTCAGTAAAAGGCACATGACAGCCCGCTTGGAGTTTGCCAAAAGGCACCTAAAGACTCTCAGACCATGAGAAACAAGAATCTCTGGTCTGATGAAACCAAGATTGAACTCTTTGGCCTGAATGCCAAGCGTCACATCTGGAGGAAACCTGGCACCATCCCTAAGTTGAAGCATGGTGGTGGCAGCATCATGCTGTGGGGATGTTTTTCAGCGGCAGGGACTGGGAGACTAGTCAGAATCGAAGCAAAGATGAACGGAGCAAAGTAAAGAGAGATCCTTGATGAAAACCTGCTTCACATCACCCAGGACCTCAGACTGGGGCGAAGTTTCACCTTCCAAACGGACAATGACCCTAATCACATAGCCAAGACAACGCAGGATAGGCTTCGGGACAAGTCTTTGAATGTCCTTGTGTGGCCCAGCCAGAGCCCGGACTTGAACCCGATCAAACATCTCTGGAGAGATCTGAAAATAGCTGTGCAGTAACTCTCCCCATCCAACCTTGCAGGGCTTGCGAGGATCTGCAGAGAACAATGGGAGAATCTCCCGAAACACAAGTGTGCCAAGCTTGTAGCTGTAATCGCTGCCAAAGTTGCTTCAACAAAGTATTGAGTAAAGGGTCTGAATACTTATGTAAATATGATATTTCAGGTTTTTATTTTTAATAAATTAGCAAAAATTCTAAAAAACTGTTTTTGCTTTGTCATTATGGGGTATTGTGTGTAGATTGATGAGGGGGAAAACATTTTTTGAATACATTTTAGAATAAGGCTGTAACCTAACAAAATGTGGGAAAAGTCAAGGGGTCTGAATACTTTCCGAAGGTACTGTAGATAGATAGATAGATAGATAGATAGATAGATAGATAGATAGATAGATAGATAGATAGATAGATAGATAGATAGATAGATAGATAGATAGATAGATAGATAGATATTCCCAAGCATCTAATAACGTCTCTCCATTGGTTGATGAGATTAATGTGTGGGAGCCAATCAACTGTATTGGTTGACCCTCTGCCATACAGTTCCTCCTGAAGGACCTGAAAGATGAAGCCGTCAAGCCCAGTGCTGAAACAGCTTCAAGTGGCCTGACTCAGGATCTAAACATGGGCTGTGATGCCCATAATGACTGCTGTTTCCACCCTGCTCTGAGCTGGTAAGGATTTTGCATCAGTTCATTTTGTGTAGAAAGAGATAGCAAGGTGCTAAATCAGGCCTATAGACATAGTTACTGTAGGATGTCATTACTTAGCAATTTAACCAAATACAAAATAGCCTACATATTAAATGATTGTTTTATGCTTGAGCTACAGTATATGTGGAATGTGCATCAGTTGAGGCTCCTTCCATCTCCTGTACAGATTGGGAGCCCAGTGCCTCCACCATCTCCTGCCTATGGGAACATCTCTTGGCATTCAAAAAAAATTGACGTCTCATCTACTAGTGACCTGGTCTCTGAGCTATAATTTGATTTTGATGAGGAATTCAAACCTCGACAGAAGGATAGTTTGTCCATCATTTCTGATTACCACCTCACCAGAACCACACAGGCAGGTAATGCAACGGACGTCAAGAACAACGGTTCCTCCATTTATGTTCATATCACACGGCAAGAGAGGAAGAGACCGTCTGCTTCCAAGGCCTCTGGAGACTATTTGTATAGGGATAGAAAAACACAACAATAGCCTGCTATCCTGTTATTCACCACTAGTACTCTAGGCCATTACTCAAATGTTGCTCACCAGATTTGTATAAGCTAGATTTAAGTTTTTGTTTATTTATAATCTTTTTTAACCTTTTTTAAACAGGAGAAGTACCTTCCAGCATATAAAACATTCAAACCCAAGGATGAGCTGAGCGATGGTGCAGGTACCTGCAAGAAGCAGCCACTAGAAGGCAGAGGGGAACGTAGACGTTCTCAGCCAAGGGGAAAATACCTTCCTTTCAATCTACTGCATCTGATCACCCCTCGTGGTTCAGCCCTGTTTAGACAGCCTCACCTTGGTGTTATTGGAGAACCCCTCGTGGTTCAGCCCTGTTTAGACAGCCTCACTTTGGTGTTATTGGAGAACCCCTCGTGGTTCAGCCCTGTTTAGACAGCCTCACCTTGGTGTTATTGGAGAACCCCTCGTGGTTCAGCCATGTTTAGACAGCCTCACCTTGTTGTTATTGGAGAACCCCTCGTGGTTCAGCCATGTTTAGACAGCCTCACCTTGATGTTCATTGGAGAACCCCTCGTGGTTCAGCCCTGTTTAGACAGCCTCACCTTGGTGTTATTGGAGAACCCCTCATGGTTCAGCCTTGTTTAGACAGCCTCACCTTGATGTTCATTGGAGAACCCCTCGTGGTTCAGCCCTGTTTAGACAGCCTCACCTTGGTGTTATTGGAGAACCCCTCGTGGTTCAGCCCTGTTTAGACAGCCTCACCTTGGTGTTATTGGATAACCCCTCATGGTTCAGCCTTGTTTAGACAGCCTCACCTTGATGTTCATTGGAGAACCCCTCGTGGTTCAGCCCTGTTTAGACAGCCTCACCTTGGTGTTATTGGAGAACCCCTCATGGTTCAGCCTTGTTTAGACAGCCTCACCTTGATGTTCATTGGAGAACCCCTCGTGGTTCAGCCATGTTTAGACAGCCTCACCTTGTTGTTATTGGAGAACCCCTCGTGGTTCAGCCATGTTTAGACAGCCTCACCTTGTTGTTATTGGAGAACCCCTCATGGTTCAGCCTTGTTTAGACAGCCTCACCTTGATGTTCATTGGAGAACCCCTCGTGGTTCAGCCATGTTTAGACAGCCTCACCTTGTTGTTATTGGAGAACCCCTCGTGGTTCAGCCATGTTTAGACAGCCTCACCTTGTTGTTATTGGAGAACCCCTCATGGTTCAGCCTTGTTTAGACAGCCTCACCTTGTTGTTATTGGAGAACCCCTCGTGGTTCAGCCATGTTTAGACAGCCTCGCCTTGGTGTTCATTGGAGAACCCCTCATGGTTCAGCCATGTTTAGACAGCCTCACCTTGATGTTCATTGGACAGACCCTTTATTAATTAAACAAATGTTAGTTATTTGTGTATTTATTTTTCATCAATGAAAAGCGTGCACTATTTCCTCATAAATAAGGGGTGTAATATTAAACTACAACCAACAATCGTTAGAAGTCTTATAGAAAATACAATAAAATGTACAGCTGTGACGAAATTTATCTGACGCCTCCCGAGTGGCGCAGTGGTCTAAGGTACTGCATTGCAGTGCTAGCTATGCCACTAGAGATCCTGGTTTGAGTCCAGGCTCTGTCGCAGCCAACTGCGACCGGGAGACCAATGGGGTGGCGCAAAGTTGGATACAATTTTTGGTATATTTGATTACATTAAAAAGTCATCATCCAGAAGAGGTATGGCACCTTTGGTAGGGTTGGGTTATGTCCAATTAGATTGACTGCATTGGTATTACAAATCAATGGAAATCTGTGATTGCTACATCCATTTTTGGACTTTTAAACTCATGACATATAGACATTGATTTATTTCGAGATCCATTTAATCAACAAACAATAAGATTTTAAATATATATTTTAATGACAGGCAGACTATATAAAATAATAAAATAAAAAAATAAAATGAAATTGCCAACATCATGACAGAAAAAATATGTTTCTCAATCATCAGTTTTTTTCATAATTTTCTTAGTAATTACAGACATTTTCATGAAGTTGTTTTTATTTACAATTACAAAAGCTTACATTGAGGTTACATACATGATTACACATGATAAAATAATAAAACTGTTTAAAAGGTAGCCCATGGTCAGCACACTTATTGAAATCCGGCACTGCATACCCCTAACTGGATACCATCTGCATCCACAATACAGTATATACAGTACGATGTTGGTGAAAACGCACTTTGGCTCTTTGGTGATGAAATGTAGCATATCCTTAGCATTATATCCAAAAAGTTGGATTTGTACGTAATACATTCGATAATGAGCACCGAGCTATGTTGGCATAGGGTGCAGGTTTCTTTTAACAACTTTTGAGGATTTTACATTTTGTGGTCGTCATCTTTAAAGTTGTTTCCGCGGGTCACAAAAATCTAAATTAGCATGACACAAACTGAATTAAATGTTAAAAGGCTTTGAAAATTAAAATGTTTGGTATACGCTCAGTGGCGTGTATTCATGAATGCCAAGGGAAGCAAGGCTTCCCCAAATATTTGACCAATACATCGTTCTTCTCTCTGTGTTTTCATAATTTTCCTTCAATTCGCAAGTGGCTGAATCTCACCGGAGAAATCTCATCTGAGTGAGGGAAACAGCGCCCCTCTGTCTCAGTATGTATCGCCCATGTATCTGATGCTGTCTGGAACAAAAGAGTATAACATGTTGACGCTGTAGCAATTGATTAATTGATGCCAGCAAGCATTTGGCCTCCCTTGATGAAAAAATAAAATCATTTGCCAATCATCGTTGAGCTAAGCTCAACTGTGGGTTGTTCTGGTGCAGCAAAACGCCCCCCAAGGGAGGCCAGTTTAGATTTGGCTTCACACCAATCAAATCAGATCTTCTGGATCGCTTGTGTTGATGTACGGCAGTAGCTAGCTTGCTAAATTGGCCCTTTCCTAAGCCATGGATGGAGATGTGGATTTAGACTTGTGGTTTTGACTTAATTCTCTGTACAGGCCAATGACGGCGATTCTGATCTAACCATAAATGAATATGTTGTGCCACTGGCCTGAGATGATTTAAGTTCAATATGTAGCCTAGATGTAGTCTAGTAGGCTCACATTAACTAGCTAGCTAACTTAGCTGGTTCATTGTTGCCCATGCGAGGAAGTTAGACTAGCAAGCATTTTAGCTAGGTAGCCTATGACAACAAAACTAAAAGTATACAGTATGACAGAGCCCTAGACCGTTGTGCCAACATGAAAGTGAGGAGGATGGCATTGGCGTTCAACTAGTCTACCAGTAGGGGAGTCCACATTTTTTGTTTTACTTCCATGCGCACACACACATACATACACACAGACTGACAGAAATCAATACCATGGACAGCCACATGATATTTAGCAACATTGATTGGACTAAATCGTTTTTGGTATCTTTAAGTTTGTTTTCAGTGTATTAAACTAAGCATAAATAGCCTTGTTGATTTGATGATGTTTAAATGTTTAAGTTGAAATGGTGCTGAAATAGCAGAGGCAGGGCTCTTTTTGTCTTTGTGCTGACTTGCGGCACCTCTGTGGTTCTAAATCAGTAGAAAACATTAACTTGCTTGACTATGCTGCAGGCGATATAACTGTTTGTTGCATGCAATATTTGCTTTGTGGACTTCACTGGACAGATGTTGCTCTCCGGTTTTGTGAAACAAACGTATGTGTAGTTGAATTTATTCCGCCACTGTGTGACTGTTGTCTTTTTGTTGTCACGGGCCTTATTGTATATCACGGTGGCAAATGAATGAATGGGTTATAGAGCAAACAACGCAATTATCAAAACGTAGGTTGTAATATGACTTTTTTACTTTCTTGGCTTGCTCAGGGATTTTACCCACTCACCGCTTCTGGTACACGCTCAGTGAAATCTTCAAAAAATAACAGGAAATTCAAATTAATATGAAAAGCATATACTAAAATATGAAAATACAATATGTCTTCTCAAAATCGATATCCATCTTACCTCTAAATAGTTTTTTGTCCCAATGGGAAAGTGAGCCTGTCAGGTAGCCGGTAGCCCAGAGTCCAGCCTAGCTGATCCAATGCAATTTTCCTGATTTTTAACTTTTTAGATTTTTTTCTCTGGCATCCATTGATTTAGTCACCGTAATTCTGGCCATCCTACAAGGGTAAAAACTCCAATAACTTGTGAACATATTATGATAAAGATATGAGATTTGGACCATTTGTTTTCTTAGAGGATTATCTACACAATTAACATATTATTCTACCCATTTGTCAAAAGATGCAATTTTGACTTAACACCCTATATACAGTACATATGAAGGGGGGCAATCAGACAGTAGAATGACGTCATGGCCTTTCTGGAGCCCGTGTGATTGTTGGTCACAATATAGATGCTCTTTACTGCTCGTTACTGCGGACAGTCAGATCATTCCTTATGATGTCATTCACTGGAGAATAAGAAAGTGTGGGATAATGGTTAGGACAGTGTGTAACACATAGGCCTGTAGTACTTCTAATGGTGTACTGCCAGTTTACAAATCGCATTGACACTTATGCTCCACAAGGTGTCATATCACTGTTTTTTCCTAGCAACCACAGGCAGAGATCATCTTTGCAACAGGTACTCACTTTATTTGGTACTGCTTCCTGTTTCTCTACTACATAAGATCAAATGGAAACTTTTCTCTAGAATGTACAGATGTATATGTGTTTTCCGACACCTACAGTATAAGCTAACCAAGGGCATTGTTTCCATGTTAAACCACATTCTGTAGCAAACTAACTATTATAATGTATCAGCCCTGGGTTCAAATACACATGTATATGAGTATCTGGTATTTAAAATACTTTTTTCTGTGTATTTGAGCATTTTCAAATACACAGTCCAAAACAAGTACTCTTATTTGAGTATTGGAATGGTAATTTGTAAAAACGAAATAGTCTACCAATTTGTATTTGAGAGTATTTTCAAATGCTTATTTCAAATACTATTTTAAAATACCTGGGTTAAATGCATGGGAGTGTATTTGGGTCAGTGTATTTTAGTATTTTCAAATAAGTGAAAGTGTATTTCCAAAAACATTAACAGAATTGAGCTTTTTCTTGGTTTCTTTTTAATGAATTTTAATGGTTATATATTGTCATTGATGTGTTAATAAAACAGAATGAATAAATTATACTGTAATGTATTATACTGTAACGTATTATACTCAAACATATGGCCTTTTTCTTTTTGCCTAATAGAGTCCTCACCATATTTGAACAGTAAAGCAAACATTTTAATACTAACAATTAATACTTTTTTACTCTCCAGCATTTTAGATTTGAGATGAAATTATGAATATGAGGTCACAGTACAAGTTTGTACTTGGCATAGTGATTGCATGCAATGGATATGGGATCAAATATACTTCTGACTACTTCTTTAAGTGAATTTGTCCATGTACTTATGACTTCTCCAAATGGGAGGACTAGATACATGAAGTGCTTTTACTTCTAAACGGTAAATCAGATATTTATGAAAATGTACTGTACTGTACTGTACACTGTACTCTTGATCTCAAATCCAAAATACTGGAGTATAGAGCCAAAATGTAAAATGTTAGCTTCACTGTCCAAATATATATGGTGAGAACTGCATGTCAATTCTGTCCAGATCACATGCTCAACTTCATTTTATTTACCTCTGAAAAGCAATGAATCATAAATGAACACACAAGCCTCTGCAATATTCAACACAATACACAAATAACTAGACGTAATGGCAGACTTCACAACATGTAGAGTTTAGTCATGACCAAGGCTTGCTAAATCGTCATTATTTGGATGCCAAAGCACATTTAGCGACTAGGGGAGTCTAATAGTATCCATTCTGAAATGATCGATAGCGTGTACTCTCACTGACCTTGCCAGGCTTAGTGTCGGTTCACACACAGATAAACAACTTCAGCTGACTTTTAGCTGGGGACTATTTAAAGCTTTGACCCACATAGCTGGACAAGCAAGGGAAAGGGAGCATCCACAAAAAAAAGTGTTACTCTGAATCCCATATCAACCCCTACACCCTTCCACCCTGCCTCCTGGGTCATATGTGTCAAACTCATTCCACGGCAGGCCGAGTGTCCACCCTTGTACTTGACACGCTAATTAGTGTTACAGGTTTCGGTTTTTCTATTTTCGAGGTAGCACATTAGCACGTAGGGAGCACTGATTTGTGTCACCTTGTTAGTAAGAATGTGTTACACCTGTGCTGGCTTGTCCATCTCGTTAGTCGGAAGGTGTTTCACCTGTGCTGGCTTGTCCATCTCGTTAGTCGGAAGGTGTTTCACCTGTGCTGGCTTGTCCATCTCGTTAGTCAGAAGGTGTTTCACCTGTGCTGGCTTGTCCATCTCATTAGTCAAAAGGTGTTTCACCTGTGCTGGCTTGTCCATCTCGTTAGTCAGAAGGTGTTTCACCTGTGCTGGCTTGTCCATCTCGTTAGTAGGAAGGTGTTTCACCTGTGCTGGCTTGTCCATCTCGTTACATCGTTACATCTCTTGTCCATCTCGTCACACACACACAGCGCCGACAGAGATGGCCGCCTCGCTTCGCGTTCCTAGGAAACTATGCAGTCTCTTGACAACAAGGTTGATGAAATCCGAGCAAGGGTAGCATTCCAGAGAGACATAAGAGACTGTAACATGGCTCACTCGAGACACGCTATCAGAGTCGGTACAGCCAGCTGGTTTCTTCACGCATCGCGCCGACAGAAACAAGCATCTTTCTGGTAAGAAGAGGGGCGGGGGGGTATGCCTTATGATTAACGAGACGTAGTGTGATCATAACAACATACAGGAACTCAAGTCCTTCTGTTCACCTGACTTACAATTCCTCACAATCAAATGTCGACCGCATTATCTACCAAGAGAATTCTCTTCGATTATAATCACAGCCGCATATATTCCCCCCCAAGCAGACACATCGACGGCCCTGAACGAACTTTATTTGACTCTATGTAAACTGGAAACCACATATCCTGAGGCTGCATTCATTGTAGCTGGGGATTTGAACAAGGCTAATCTGAAAACAAGACTCCCTAAATTCTATCAGCATATCGATTGTGCTACCAGGGCTGGTAAAACCCTGGATCATTGTTATTCTAACTTCTGCGACACATATAAGGCCCTCCCCCGCCCTCCTTTTGGAAAAGCTGACCACGACTCCATTTTGTTGCTCCCTGCCTATAGACAGAGACTAAAACAGGAATCTCCCGCGCTCAGGTCTGTTCAACGCTGGTCCGACCAATCTGATTCCACGCTTCAAGATTGCTTCGATCACGTGGATTGGGATATGTTCCGCATTGCGGCGAACAACAACATTGACGAATACGCTGATTCGGTGTGTGAGTTTATTAGCAAGTGCATCAGCGATGTCGTACCCACAGCAACTATTAAAACATTCCCAAACCATAAACCGTGGATTGATGGCAGCATTCGCGTGAAACTGAAAGCGCAAACCACTGCTTTTAACCAGGGCAAGGTGACCGGAAACATGACCGAATACAAACAGTGTAGCTATTCCCTCCGCAAGGCAATCAAACAAGCTAAGCGTCAGTATAGAGACAAAGTAGAGTCGCAATTCAACGGCTCAGACACAAGAGGTATGTGGCAGGGTCTACAGTCAATCACGGATTACAAAAAGAAAACCAGCCCTGTTGCGGACCAGGATGTCTTGCTCCCAGACAGACTAAACAACTTCTTTGCTCGCTTTGAGGACAATACAGTGCCACTGACACGGCCCGCTACCAAAACCTGCGGAATCTCCTTCACTGCAGCCAACGTGAGTAAAACATTTAAACGTGTTAACCCTCGCAAGGCTACATGCCCAGACGGCATCCCCAGCCGCGTCCTCAGAGCATGCGCAGACCAGCTGGCTGGTGTGTTTACGGACATATTCAATTAATACTTATCCCAGTCTGCTGTTCCCACATGCTTCAAGAGGGCCACCATTGTTCCTGTTCCCAAGAAAGCTACGGTAACTGAGCTACACGACTACCGCATTGTAGCACTCACTTCCGTCATCATGAAGTGCTTTGAGAGACTAGTCAAGGACCATATCACCTCCAGCCTACCTGACACCCTAGACCCACTCCAATTTGCTTACCGCCCCAATAGGTCCACAGACGACGCAATCGCAACCACACTGCACACTGCCCTAACCCATCTGGACAAGAGGAACACCTATGTGAGAATGCTGTTCATCGACTACAGCTCAGCATTTAACACCATAGTACCCTCCAAACTCGTCATCAAGCCTCGACCCCGCCCTGTGCAACTGGGTACTGAACTTCCTGACGGGCCGCCCCCAGGTGGTGAGGGTAGGTAACATCTCCACCCCGCTGATCCTCAACACTGGGGCCCCACAAGGGTGCGTTCTGAGCCCTCTCCTGTACTCCCTGTTCACTCACGACTGCGTGGCCATGCAGGCCTCCAACTCAATCATCAAGTTTGCAGACGACACTACAGTGGTAGGCTTGATTACCAACAACAACGAGATGGCCTACAGGGAGGAGGTGAGGGCCCTCGGAGTGTGGTGTCGGGAAAATAACCTCACACTCAACGTTAACAAAACAATGGAGATGATCGTGGACTTCAGGAAACAGCAGAGGGAGCACCCCCCTATCCACATCGACGGGACAGTAGTGGAGAGGGTAGTAAGTTTTAAGTTCCTCACAAGTACACATCACGGACGAACTGAATTGGTCCACCCACACAGACAGGGTGATGAAGAAGGCGCAGCAGCGCCTCTTCAACCTCAGGAGGCTGAAGAAATTTGGCTTGTCACCAAAAGCACTCACAAACTTTTACAGATGCACAATCGAGAGCATCCTGTCGGGCTGTATCACCGCCTTGTACGGCAACTGCTCCGCCCACAACCGTAAGGCTCTCCAGAGTGTAGTGAGGTCTGCACAACGCATCACCGGGGGCAAACTACCTGCCCTCCAGGACACCTACACCACCCGATGTCACAGGAAGGCCATAAAGATCATCAAGGACAACAACCACCCGAGCCACTGCCTGTTCACCCCGCTATCATCCAGAAGGCGAGGTCAGTACAGGTGCATCAAAGCAGGGACCGAGAGACTGAAAAACAGCTTCAATCTCAAGGCCATCAGACTGTTTAACAGCCACCACTAACATTGAGTGGCTGCTGCCAACATACTGACTCAACTCCAGCCACTTTAATAATGGAAAAATGGATGTAAAAATGTATCACTAGCCACTTTAAACAATGCCATTTAATATAATGTTTACATACCCTACATTACTCATCTCATATGTATATACTGTACTCTATACCATCTACTGCATCTTGCCATCTTTATGTAATACATGTATCACTAGCCACTTTAAACAATGCCACTTTTATATGTTTACATACCCTACATTACTCCTCTCATATGGATATACTGTACTCTATACCATCTACTGCATCTTGCCTATGCCGTTCTGTACCATCACTCATTCATATATTTTTATGTACATATTCTTCATCCCTTTACACTTGTGTGTATAAGGTAGTTGTTGTGGAATTGTTGTGGTTAGATTACTCGTTGGTTATTACTACATTGTCGGAACTAGAAGCACAAGCATTTCGCTACACTCGCATTAACATCTGCTAACCACGTGTATGTGATAAATAAAATTTGATTTGATTTGATTTAGTCAGAAGGTGTTTCACCTGTGCTGGCTTGTCCATCTCGTTAGTCAGAAGGTGTTTCACCTGTGCTAGCCAGGTGATATTTAAGAGTGGCTGGCCCAGTGCTCCAGTGGAGCTTGAGAGATGTTGGGAAAGCTATACTTCACGGCAGCTGAGGTGCAGTTTCGAACCGTTTAAGTTTGAAAGAAGGCTGATTTTTGTTATTATCCCTGTTTGTTTCGCTCCATATTCTTTTTACTCCCTGTCCTAAGTTGTTGTGGGTTTTTCTTTTAGTTTGTCTTTTCGGGAGGCAAACCTAGTGGGCATGGGTGTCATTTAGAACCCCTTACTAGTGGCTTTGCCAACCTTCAGTGGGCACCACATGGGTGCCTTTTCAGAACCCCTTTCTGTTATGTTTTGGTAGTCAAATGTATTTTTCTTTGTTAGTTCCCTTTGTTGTGAGCGACACTGAGTTTGTCTTGTGGGAATGTAACATTAGTAAGGAACTCCCCTCACCTGGTTGTTTAGGTCTTAATTGAAAGGAAAAATCTAAAACCTTCAGACACCCCAGTCTAGGTACTTGTAGATTTAAGATAACTGAATAAGTGTAAGCAACACCCTGGTAACTCCCTCTTGCCCTCTGATACACTAAGTGGAATTGTCACCATATTACTAGCTAGGTTTCCATCCAATTGGCAACAGTTTTTCATGTGAATATCAAAAATCTGCATAAAGAAAATATGCGCATTTTCCCACCAGTGGTTTGTTTCCACCAAGCGGACTTGTGTATAAAAATCAGTGCGTGATGACAGTGCACACAAAATGTACTTTTTCGCTTAAGTTTTCAAGTACCAAATAGAAATCTGAAGTTCAAAGTGTTTCCATCACATTTTGTCACAAACTGTTGTGTTAAATAGTAAATGTCTCTACTCTAGTTTTGGCACGTGCTCTCTAGCCAACAGCTCACAGATGCAGTGTGGGTTGGCTAGTCTACATGATGAGACTATTATGGATAATTATGGAATATTTTTATTTGTCAAATGGCAGTCAAGCATCGAATATGTCATCAGAATCAAACTCTTGATATTTATTGGAAAGGAGCATCAAGATCACCGTGCACTTTTACCACCCTGTGAAGTTCATCATAACTTAATTAATACAGTGGCTTGCGAAAGTATTCACCCCCCTTGGCATTTTTCCTATTTTGATGTTTGGGGGGTTTCTATCATTTGATTTACACAACATGCTTACCACTTTGAAGATGCAATATATTTTTTATTGTGAAACAAACAAGAAATAAGACAAAAAAACAGAACTTGAGCGTGCATAACTATTCACACTCCCAAAGTCAATACTTTGTAGAGCCACCTTTTGCAGCAATTACAGCTGCAAGTCTCTTGGGGTATGTCTCTATAAGCTTGGCACATCTAGCCACTGGGATTTTTGCCCATTCTTCAAGGCTGGGCAAAAGCTCCTTCAAGTTGGATGGGTTCCGCTGGTGTACAGCAATCTTTAAGTCATACCACAGATTCTCAATTGGATTAAGGTTTGGGCTTTGACTAGGCCATTCCAAGACATTTAAATGTTTCCCCTTAAACCACTCGAGTGTTGCTTTAGCAGTATGCTTAGGGTCATTGTCCTGCTGGAAGGTGAACCTCAATTCAATTCTTGAGGTTTCCCTCAAGAATTTCCCTGTATTTTAGTGCCATCCATCATTCCTTCAGTTCTGACCAGTTTCCTAGTAGCGCCGATGAAAAACATCCCCACAGCATGATGCTGCCACCATCATGCTTCACTGTGGGGATGGTGTTCTCGGGGTGATGAAAGGTGTTGGGTTTGCACCAGACATAGCGTTTTCCTTGATGGCCAAAAAGCTCAATTTTAGTCTCATCTGACCAGAGTACCTTCTTCTATATGTTTGGGGAGTCTCCCACATGTCTTTTGGCGAACACCAAGCATGTTTGCTTATTTTATTCCTTAAGCAATAGCTTTTTTCTGGACACTTCTGTAAAGCTCAGCTCTGTGGAGTGTACGGCTTAAAGTGGTCCTATGGACAGATACTCCAATCTCCGCTGTGGAGCTTTTCTCTCCTTCAGGGTTATCTTTGGTATCTTTGTTGCCTCTCTGATTAATGCCCTCCTTGCCTGGTCTGTGAGTTTTGGTGGGCGGCCCTCTCTTGGCAGGTTTGTTGTGGTGACATATTCTTTCCATTTTTTAATAATGGATTTAATGGTGCTTCGTGGGATGTTCAAAGTTTCGGATCTTTTTTTATAACCCAACCCTGATCTGTACTTCTCCACAACTTTGTCCCTGACCTGTTTGGAGAGCTCCTTGGTCTTCATGGTGTCGCTTGCTTGGTGGTGCCCCTTGCTTAGTGATGTTGCAGACTCTGGGGCCTCTCAGAACAGGTGTATATATACTGAGATCATGTGACAGATCATGTGACACTTAGATTGACTACTGAAGGTAATTGGTTGCACCAGATCTTATTTAGGGGCTTCATAGCAAAGGGGGTGAATACATATGCAGGCACCACTTTTAAATTTTTTAAATTTTTTGAAACAAGTTAGTTTTTTCATTTCACTTCACCAATTTGGACTATTTTGTGTATGTCCATTACATGAAATCCAAATAAAATATATTTAAATTACAGGTTGTAATGCAACAAAATAGGAAAAACGCCAAGGGGGATGAATACTTTTGCAAGGCACTGTATGTAGCCTAATAAACTGCATAGTTTCCCGAGTCATAGTCAGGGGACCACACACCAAATCATTGCATGACTCCAAGTTTACTTCGGTTATTATATCAATATTTGGCATGAAGGTGTTTCCACCACCATTTCTCGCATAATACATTTTACCGAAACAAAAAGATCACACCATGTCGAACGAACAAATGATCTCTCTGCATTTCAAAAATGATAATGAAACTTCCTGTTTCCATCACAGCTGTCATGATTTTTTTATACGTTGTGACTTTACTCACATACGAACAGTGGATGGAAATGTGGTTACTCATAGCTATCCAATCTTTCAAAAGGATACTTCGGGATTTTGGCAATAAGGCCCTTTATCTACTTCCCCAAAGTCAGATGAACTCATGTATACCATTATGTCTCTGTGTCCAGTATGAAGGAAGTTAGAGATAGTTTTGATAACTACCGTTAACGAAATGCCTGGAAGTCTATGGGTATCTATGCTAACGCAACCTCAAACTGTACGCAAAGACATACACATGGTATACATAAGTTCATCTGACTCTTAGGAAGTAGATAAAGGGCCTCATTGCCAAAACCCCCAAATCTAGTGTTGGGTCTAGGAATTGATGTGATGCTGAGGGATTCAGAGTAGAAGACCCTATCCCTCCTCTGTCAAGGCCCAAAGGCTGGGGCAGTTTATAATGGGAGGCTACTGCTGGCACACATTCACATACTGACCGTTTTCACATGTGCTCTACACACACACAAAACATGAAGGTTCCTCAAGGGTTCTTTGGGAAGGGTGATGGTTCTATGTGGAACCCTTGTTTCACTTCAATGGTTCTTTAAAGTTCATAGAAGGGTTTTTTGCTATTTTAGTGATAATGTATGGGAGGTGGCTTACTTGGATATTTTGTTGCATGGTTTGCTCACAGCTCTTTTTGTGCAACCTCGAATGAGAGTGTCATTCCAGTTTACCTCAAGTGTTGTGTTATGCCATTACATATTACATATGACTATGGCCAGTGACGGTGTCTTGTGGTTATTTATAGATCCATTCTCCATAAAGGTTCTATAAATAACCATAAAAAAGGGTTGTAACCATTGCAAAACCCTTTTTTGGTACTATATATAACCTTTTTTAATGGTTCATTATAGAACCTTAGGAAAAAGGTTCTTTACAGCACCATACAGGTTCCATTTGGAACCTTATGAGCATGGTTATTTTATTGAACCTTAAAAACAGGCTTCCGCTATGGTTACAAGACAAAGAACCCCTATCTGGTACTATTTAGAACGTTTGTTTGTGTGTGTATATGTTCTGTTTATGTTTGTTCATCATCTGTATCTCCTTTGTACAAACTGTAGTCAAGCTTAGGGATATGACTAAATGAGTTTCCTCTTTCAAACATATCAGAGTCTCTTTGAAGATGTTGCTGTGCACTGTATATCAGTATAGTCCATCTCAAGTTCCAGCATCAATAACCATTTAACCATACACATTGTCACGAATTCAAAACAACAAGTTAGAGGAGCCTGGAGTACAGTACGTTTCTGCAGTATCCAATATGTTTTGTACTAACTCACCATCATCCAGATAGGCTTGGTTCAGGTTTTCTTGCTTCGCTGTCACCTTCCCAGGGACTGGCCCACTCTGGCTCCCTGTAGCGGCTGGACCTCTCTGGGTCAGGATGTGGCTGTGTTGTGGTGGAGACCTGCTCAAGACAGGCACCACCGTGTGCATGAAGCCCTGGTACTGGCCTTTTGAGGAACAGGCCTCTGGCGAGTCACCAACCTTCCATAATGAAGCTGCAGCCCGGTACCCATCACCCACCATGGTGGCGTGCTGGTGTTGGGCCAATGGGACAGCTACGTTGACAACACGCTGATTGGTGGCCGAGCGAGAGGGGTGGAAGGGTTGGGACGCTTGGCTGGAGTAGTGCTGGGTATAGGACATCTGAGATGGGGAACCACTGTGCATCATCACTGGGTGGTGGTTCATATCTTGATACAGGACAGGGGTGCTTCCCAGGCTTCGGCTTTTACTGGGGTAATAGACAGATGGGTCCTGTGGTTGATAGGCATTGGGATCGTGATGGCTTGCAAGCTGGCAGGATGCCAAGGATGTCATGCCAGCCACTATGTGGCTATTAGGGTTGAGATGGCTACTGGGGGTGTGGTGGTAGGACTTGGATGACATTCCTAGGATTTGGGAGACAGCGCAGCCCAGCTGGCCAAACTGGAAGTCATCTACGGGTTCCGTTTTAATGGCGGGAACTGAAAAGGACATCAAATCTAAATCAGATTTTGGATTATAATTAACAGTTGGTGCTCAAAACAAGTTAAAGGGATAGTTCACACATATTTAAAAAATGACACATTGTCAATATGTAACTTGGCTGAACTATTCCTTCAACTAGTAATCAATCCGATAGTGATGAAATTTGCAATGTAAGGTGTGGCCTTATCCAGTTCTAATGATGACTAAAAGATGTAAGGATAGAGCAAGGATGGACTCACCGGTTAAAGGAGTGTAGGTGAAGTGCTGCGCCTGACTGCGTTTTCTCCTCCCGTTGATCACATAGAAATTGACTTTAGCCGCGTGATGAATGGTGGGATCTCGATACGGAGGGATCTCCACAAACAGCATGCTCTAGATATAACATATGGTGCAGATGAACGTCAATCAGTCATTTGTCATAGAGAGTATCACTGGGCGACGGTAAGGACATATCTATACTAAGACTGTATGACATCATGTAGAAGAACATTGACAAGGAAAAGTACACTGTTAAAATGAAGTGCTTTGTAACACCACAACTAGTGGCAACTGAGCTACCACCAACTTGAAGAAGAGAAAACCATATCTTTGCTGGAGTATTGAAACACATCCTCCTGAGATGTTCTGAAACATTACATGTTGTGTTGTAACACCACTTAATCAAGTGTTGTGCAACACCTTGCCAGGGACTGGCAGCACTAACAGAAAACATTGAAAACACTATTTTGGTGTTTCGAGTCCTGTTTAGTGCAGAATTAGATATCTTCTATTTTGGTGTTGTTTCCACTCTCTAAAAGCTTCTGAACACCATTATGATATTTTAAGTCCCATTTAGGGCAGAATTAGATCTCTTTTTATGAAGTGTCTTAAAGCTTACATTTTTGGCCGGCATTGTCAAGTACAGTGTTCAAACAACCAGCACTAGCTGGAGGTTGAACTGCAAGAATAGAATGTCGGTTTTGATATGCGTTCATCATGGCACAACAAGCTTCATACTAATATACTTTTTTCCCCTTCAAACATGCATACAACATTGTTTGAAAGAATCAAAAAGTCAACTTATTTTTTTATTACACACAATCATGTGGCAAGATAGGAAAAGCAAGGTGATTAAAACCAAAGACTTCCAATGAGTTCAATCCCTCAATGTTCTCTCTCAGTCTCTTTGGTTATCCTCATGAAAGAAATTGAGCAACTGTCATGACTTCCGCCGAAGTTGGTCCCTCTCCTTGTTCGGGCGGCGTTCGGCGTTCGACGTCACCGGGCCTTCTAGCCATCGCCGATCCACTTTTCATTTTCCATTTGTTTTGTCTTTGTTTTACACAACTGGTTTCAATTCCCCAATTACATGTTCATTATTTAACCCTCTGTTTTCCTCAGGTTTTTGTGCGTGTTTGTTTATTGTAAGTTCGGTCCGATGTTTGTGGGCTTGGTGTTACTTCATGTATTTAGAATTTTTGAGTCAAATTCCTTTTGTTACTCATCTCTGCTGTCCTGCGCCTGACTCCTCTGCACCAGCTACACCCAGATCCTTACAGCAACATATTAATTTGGATGTATTCTAACATTATTTTAGTAAAATTAAATTAACAAATCATTGATTTTTTTTTATTTTAATTAAAACATATTTTAACACTTCATTGAGTCAGTTATGAAATGACAGAGGGGATACAGATAGGTGGGAGAAACAGACTGAAGGGTTGTAGCAGGGAATTTAACCCCGGTCTTCGGTGTGGAAACGGGTGACGTGTCTATGCCGGAGGCGTTACCGCTAGACCACAGGCTCTGCACCACTTGCATTCATTTTTATTAAGTAGGCCTATATGTTGGTCCATTTAAATTCACCCCAGAATAATTTTTTACATTGTGGCTGTGGTTGATTGAGTAAAATTTGAACTAAATGTACCATTTTACTGCCCCTCTAGTTTCTAATCTGTCTAAATAAAGCGTTGAACAAATAAAGGTGGAATTTCACAAAAAATATTGATATTTAGGCTATAAACTAGTAGCATTTGTAAACTATTGGTTGTATGAGAAAACACCGTTTTTGTGTTTTGATGCTGACTTTTACATGCACCGAAACTGTAAAAAGTGTTTTCACAACACTCTCTTAAAAACATCAATATTCAGGTTGAAGAACCACTTTGGGTGTTTCAGAGTACTTCATTTCTGTTTTAAAGGTGCAATATGCAGAAATTGCTCCGCCATTTCCTGGTTGCTAAAATTCGAATAGTTTGCCTTATTTCAGTTTATGTGACAAAACAAGCAATGCATAGTGTAGAGAATCATTGTACAATCTAAACTGCTGTGAAATATATTTTCAATAACTACAAATATTATATGTTCAGCTGTTTGAAGCTGGTGTACAAAAACTTAAGAATGGGAAGCATAGAAATGGCGCACATAGAACAGATCTACCGCTCCTTAGAGTTGCGTTCAATGAGAATGATAGATATTTAACTCACATGTCTATGTGAATTTGGTCGGGTCACCCAAAAAGTTACATATTACAGCGTTAAAACACATTCAGTGTGTCATAACTCTTATATTGGGTTTAGATTGAAACACCCTCCAAACACCAGATCTCATCTTAGGTGCACTACTTCTCATGGTTTCACTACACAGTCATGGTGTTTTGAGACTTTCTATTTTTACAGTGTAGGAGTTAGCTAGTACTGTTGGTAAAGGTAATAGGACGGTAACTCACTTTCTGGCTCTTGTCTCGGTCCACTGTAGCTTCTGCTTCCCAGATTTGTAGCCCGTCTGAAAGAAAGACAATGCAGTGTACCTTAATCAGGAGGGGAGCAGAGATTGATATGAACAAACCATACAATAAGTAGAGAGGAATATGAAGGTAGGAATGTGAAGGAGGGAGTGTGAAGGCAGGAGTGTGAAGGCAGGAATGTGAAGGAGGGAGTGTGAAGGCAGGAATGTGAAGGCAGGAATGTGAAGGAAGGAGTGTGAAGGCAGGAATGTGAAGGCAGGAGTGTGAAGGAAGGAGAGTGAAGGCAGGAGTGTGAAGGCAGGAATGTGAAGGCAGCTAGAAACTAGAAATACAATGTATTGTTATTATTTAAAATATAAGTATATAAAACAAGTGAGCTGGTGTATTTACAGTCAAATAGAAGCTTTAACATCCCACAAACACTCACCAACAAACACAAGTCTGTGTTGGTAGCATCAAACTTAACAATTACAAAAGCAATTGTCACAATGTTAAGCAAGCATCTGTAAACCTATAATGGTGATGAGGATTTATATGAAAACCCCATATCCACCCCCATGTTCTTCTCAGAAACTGGTACGTAGGCAGTATCAGTAATGATTGCCATTGATCTCTGTTTTAGTATATTCCCATCTCAACGTTTACCTCCTGCTTACAGACCACGTTTTGAGTAAAGTGAGACAGAAACGTCTGTCTGCTTGGAGATGGTATCGATGTTTGTCTAACCACATCCTCTCGCACTAAACCACATGCTAAACAAGAGAGCAGTTTACAAGCTCATAACAGTGCCTTTATTCTGCACCCAGGCCATGTTACCTAACACCTCTATGTTAGAAGACCTTGTTACCTAACACCTCTATGTTAGAATACCTTGTTACCTAACACCTCTATGTTAGAAGACCCAGACCTTGTTACCTAACACCTCTATGTTAGAAGACCCAGACCTTGTTACCTAACACCTCTATGTTAGAAGACCTTGTTACCTAACACCTCTATGTTAGAAGACCTTGTTACCTAACACCTCTATGTTAGAAGACCTTGTTACCTAACACCTCTATGTTAGAAGACCTTGTTACCTAACACCTCTATGTTAGAAGACCCAGACCTTGTTACCTAACACCTCTATGTTAGAAGACCTTGTTACCTAACACCTCTATGTTAGAAGACCTTGTTACCTAACACCTCTATGTTAGAAGACCTTGTTACCTAACACCTCTATGTTAGAAGACCTTGTTACCTAACACCTCTATGTTAGAAGACCTTGTTACCTAACACCTCTATGTTAGAAGACCTTGTTACCTAACACCTCTATGTTAGAAGACCTTGTTACCTAACACCTCTATGTTAGAAGACCTTGTTACCTAACACCTCTATGTTAGAAGACCCAGACCTTGTTACCTAACACCTCTATGTTAGAAGACCCAGACCTTGTTACCTAATACCTCTATGTTAGAAGACCTTGTTACCTAACACCTCTATGTTAGAAGACCTTGTTACCTAACACCTCTATGTTAGAAGACCCAGACCTTGTTACCTAACACCTCTATGTTAGAAGACCTTGTTACCTAACACCTCTATGTTAGAAGACCTTGTTACCTAACACCTCTATGTTAGAAGACCCAGACCTTGTTACCTAACACCTCTATGTTAGAAGACCTTGTTACCTAACACCTCTATGTTAGAAGACCTTGTTACCTAACACCTCTATGTTAGAAGACCTTGTTACCTAACACCTCTATGTTAGAAGACCCAGACCTTGTTACCTAACACCTCTATGTTAGAAGACCTTGTTACCTAACACCTCTATGTTAGAAGACCCAAACGTTGTTACCTAACACCTCTATGTTAGAAGACCCAGACCATGTTACCTAACACCTCTATGTTAGAAGACCCAGACGTTGTTACCTAACACCTCTATGTTAGAAGACCCAGACGTTGTTACCTAACACCTCTATGTTAGAAGACCCAGACCATGTTACCTAACACCTCTATGTTAGAAGACCCAGACGTTGTTACCTAACACCTCTATGTTAGAAGACCTTGTTACCTAACACCTCTATGTTAGAAGACCTTGTTACCTAACACCTCTATGTTAGAAGACCCAAACGTTGTTACCTAACACCTCTATGTTAGAAGACCCAGACCATGTTACCTAACACCTCTATGTTAGAAGACCCAGACGTTGTTACCTAACACCTCTATGTTAGAAGACCCAGACGTTGTTACCTAACACCTCTATGTTAGAAGACCCAGACCGTGTTACCGAACACCTCTATGTTAGAAGACCCAGACCTTGCTACCTAATACCTCTATGTTAGAAGACACCGCACAGAGGCATCATCATCCTGTAATGACGATGCAATGATGAAAATGAATAATTGAAATAATTATTGTCCTATGTGACTCAGTAAGAGCGTAGCACTGGCCAGGCTAAGATCATGGGTTCCATTCCCAGGCTAAGATCATGGGTTCAATTCCCACAGGAAAAAAAGTGTCTGCTAACTGGCATATTTGATTGATTTGTGTTCTTTGAGCATGTGCAGTGCATAACCGTTTTGTGACTGTTCCAACTCCAAGCTTTTGGGAGTAGTGCATCACTGTAAAACGATGATCTAGTTTCCCTTCCTGTATTGCAGTCAGGGTGTTATTATGACTGAAGTAGACATATCACTGCCCTGTACTATGGCTCCAGTGCTAACAGTTGCCTTGGCAATATGCAAACAAGATGGGAATACAAAATAAACAAACTAGATGATAATAATCATATCCATGTTGGGCTAGTAGTGGTGGTCTGAAATAAATCTTTGCATTATACAGCCATGGTGATGATTGAGAGCTTGGAGTCCATTGAAACCAGTCCATTGAGAACAGTAATCTATACACATCTAAGCAGGTCAAAGCTGAGCAGGTTGGTTTCAGAACATGCAGTACATTCATTCTGGATCACAACAGAGTAGAATTGCGAGAGAAAGAGCGAGCCAAAGGTTTTAAAAAAACAAAATAAATAAATAACTTTCTGGCAATTGTCATCTCAATAGGACAACTATTACAAAAATAATGATCAATTAGAGCTGTAGGAACTCAGTGGCCTTGTGGTTTGAGTGTCTGCTCTGAGATCGGAAGGGTGGGAGTTTGATAGTCGTAAGAATCTGACCCGGTGCATCTCTACTTGGCACTCAGCATTAAGGAGATAGATTTGGAGTAGGGTTGAATATTTTACAAATGTTCCATCCTGAGAATAAATCACTTTTCTCCCAGGTAACCCAGTATTTCCTGCCAAAATTTGTATTGCACAAGAGACAGAGATTATACACTTATGAATAACCCATCATTCATTAGATAAATGGCTAATACTGCATGAATGTTGTGTCTGAAAGGGGTAGGCTAGGACATCTATATGAAACAAAGGATCCCCTTACAAAAAAATATTGCAGTTAGAATGCAGTATAACTGCAGTCAGAGTGCAGTGTAGCTGCAGTATGCTGCAAATACTGCATCCACAATAACACTGTGTTTTTTTACTGCAGTGATTTTGTGTAAGTGCAGTTAGAGTGCGGAATAACACTGCAGTTATTCTGCAATTACTGGGTCCAAAATACCACAGTTATTTACTGTACATTTACTGCGGTTTCAAAACTGTAATCTTTTTTTGTAAGGGTCTATTTGGATTGGCTGGAATTTGAACGGAATTGTTGGAGAGAGAGAAAGACTACAAGAGCGTGCTCCCGCATGCATGCACTGATTTAAAACAACTACAATAAGGGACAATAAGAACATATGGCGGCCCCCGAAAGCCAGACGGAGATGTGTAAATTAGACGCGCATTCAGTCCTTATGTTACTGCAGCATATGCAATGCTGGAGCAAATGTAGGGCCTACCTGTCACAAGAAAAAAAAGTTACCATGTTGAGATTAAACATGCGCTGTCTGTCCCCACCCTGAGTGTTGATCATTGATTATGCAGATAGCAGAGCGAAGGCCATAGAGAAGAACATATTTAGACATCTCATATAATTTAACAGTTCCATTTCACATCATGCTGTTCATATAAATAATTTATTATCATTTACAGGTTTATCGCGGGATGGGCATAGGGAGTGGTTTTTGGAGGGAAATCTCGGTATATCTCGGTAACCCGTTTCCCGGCATTCAACCCCAATTTGGGGTAAGGCCCTGCGATAGATTATAGATAGACCATAGCATCCTGTTCAGGGAGTGTACTTGTACATCAAGCTGCCTCATGCTATGCTCCGGGCTCACACAACCCAAGGCTACTAACTGCTGCATGAAGAAAAGACTTAAAGGCTTAGCCCATTTCTATAATTTACTACCATGATGCTGAACATTACTAAAGGTAGTGTACAGTATGCCATTATTAGACACAATTACTTTTTCCGTTCTGTTTGCTCTTAGGAGTCTAGGCAAGGTTACTGTAAAGTACAACTGTTGATATAAAAAGGGCTTCATAAATATATTTGATTGATTGATTGATTGATTGATTGATTGTAAAGTCCTCACCAGGTGTCTTTTCTGTGAACACCACCTTGGAATCAGAGGTGAAGTTCTGTCCTGTCAGTATCACCTGTTGTCCCCCTAGAACCGAGCAGCGCTCTACGTCCTGGCGCTCTACAGTGGGAAGCTCGTGGGCCGACCTCTGGGCTGTGGAACGACAGTAGAACGTCTTTAGGAGAACATTAGAACAACCATAGGAGAACATGAGTCACATTCTGAGGTGCAACGTGTTGCACAAGCTGTGAGTAGAATAAGTGTAAAGGGAAAGGGAAAGGGAGATACCTAGTCAGTTGTACAACTGAATGCATTCAACTGAAATGTGTTTTCCGGATTTAACCATTTCAACTAAGAAATGAAGGCATATTATCCATTCCAATGCAAATGACTCATCATCACGTAGATGACTAAATTCTAGTTATATAATCCCCTCCTTTTAACGCACATCAATGAAGAAAAGTTCCTAATTCAATCGCTCTGCAGATTATTTTTTGTGGTTGATAGCGAAGCGTTATTGTTATTCTCTGTATTATTTTGTTTCTTTTTTTCTTGACAAATAATTCAAGAATAAACTCTTAGAAAAAAGGTGAAAGAGTTATTCGGCTGTCCCAATAGGAGAACCCTTTGAAGAACCCTTTTTGGTTCCATGTAGAACTCTTTCCACAGAGGGTGGAAAGACATGCTAGCAGATACCCATAGACTTCCAGTCATTGCGCTAATGCTAGTTAGCATTGCCTTGTAAATCTACCTCTAACTTCCTTCATACTGGACACAGAGACATAGAAATGGTATCCACGAGTTGATCAGAAGTAGATAAAAGGCATTATTGCCAAAATCCCGAAGTATCCCTTTAACAATTCGCTTTTTTGACTATATAATTATTATGATTAAAATAATCATCAAATATCTTCTTCTCGTGGACTAAAAGTCAGATTCACTCCAAATTGTATCTTTGGAGAAAATAACGTTTGAGAAAATAACGTTGATGCATTCAAATATGGCCACACTATAGCAGAAGATGAATATTAGCACATAAAATATGCAAACAAATTAATATTCTTCTCATGAGCCATAAGACCAAATTACACCAAATGTGGAATGTAATCAACAAAGTTAGAGAAAACCTAATGGATCGGTCAAATTTTACATGTCCTTTTAAACCACTGTAAATTCACTCCACAGTGGCCTATCAACTTGAAACTTGTCATCGCTATCAGGGACGTCCCAAAGATGAACCTGACTGAATTTGGTAATCATCTTCTCCTCATGAACCATACATCATATTCACTCCAGATCAGTCTTTAATGGTTTTGAGATTTTTTGTTGTTGCTGCATTTAAATATGGCCGCACTGTACCTATAGATGCACGTTAGCACATATGCTAATGCTAAAATACTTTAAAAATTTTCTACTCATGAACCACGAGTTAGATTGACTCCAGATTTAGTATACAAACTCAATGAATTAGCTTCTAATGAATTTAAGAATGATTATTTGCTGCATTCAAAGTCGGCAATGCTAGACCACTAGATGGTACCATATCACACCAAGACTATAAGAACTGAACCGATGCACATGGGGCCATGAAATTTGGTATGTAAACCTTATGTAGATGTCCTTAGAAGCTGTGTGAATATAAAGCCACTGCGACTTTAGATGGCTGCACCAGAAAAGTTTGTGGCACTATAGATGTCATTGGCACCAGTTGCACATTAGGATACTAGAGCAATAACTATTTCTCAAGTGAACTTGAATGTTAGATTTAATGCAAATTAATGTTAGATTTAAATTATGCAGACGAAGAATGTAAGATATTGTGATTTGTATACGTACATTCAGAAAGTATTCAGACCCATTGACTTTTTCCACATTTTGTTATGTTACAGCCTTAATCTAAAATGGATGAAAATAGTTGTTTCCCCTCATCAATCTACACACAATAGCCCACATCTAAAGCAACATTTTTTTTGTTGTTGAAATTTTAGCAAATGTATAAAAAACGGAAATTACACATTTATATAAGTATTCAGACCCTTTACTCAGTACTTTGTTGAAGCACTTTTGGCAGCGATTACAGCCTTGAGTCTTCTTGGGTATGACGCTATGAGCTTGGCACACCTGTATTTGGGGAAATCCTCCCATTCTTCTCTGCAGATCCTCTCAAGTTCTGTCAGGTTGGATGGGGAGCGTCGCTGCACAGTTATTTTCAGGTCTTTCCAGAGATGTTTGATCGGGTTCAAGTTCGGACTCTGGCTGGGCCACTCAAGGACACTCAGAGACTTCTCCCAAAGCCACTCCTGCGTTGTCTTGGCTGTGTGCTTAGGGTCGTTGTCCTGTTGGAAGGTGAACCTTCGCCCCCAGTTTGAGGTCCTGAGCGCTCTGGAGCAGGTTTTCATCAAGGATCTCTCTGTACTTTGGTCCGTTCATCTTTCCCTTGATCCTGACTAGTCTCCCCGTCCCTGCCACTAAAAAACATCCCCACAGCATGATGCTGCCACCACCATGCTTCACCTTAGGGATGGTGCCAGGTTTCCTACAGATGTAACGCTTGGCATTCAGGCCAAAGAGTTCAATCTTGGTTTCATCAGACCAGAGAATCTTGTTGCTCATGGTCTGAGAGTCCTTTAGGTACCTTTTGGCAAACTGTGGGCTGTCATGTGCCTTTTACTGAGGAGTGGTATTTGGTATTTTATTAGGATTCCCATTAACTGCTGCAAAAGCAGCAGCTACTCTTCCTGGGGTCTATACAAAACATGAAACATGACATAAAACAGAACATTAATAGACAACAGCTCAAGGACAGAACTACATAAACAAATAAAAAATGACAAAAGGCACACGTAGCCTACATATCAATACATATACACGAACCATCTAGAACAAATAGGGGAAAGGCGTTGTCCTGTGAGGTGTAGCTTTATCTGTTTTTTGAAACCAGGTTTGCTGTTCACTTGAGCAATATGAGATGGAACGGAGTTCCATGCAATAATGGCTCTATATAATACTGTACACTTTCTTGAATTTGTTCTGGATTTGGGGACTGTGAAAAGACCCCTGGTGGCATGTCTGGTGGGGTAAGTGTGTGTGTCAAAGATGTGTGTACGTTGACTATGCAAACAATTTGGTATTTTCAACACATTAACTTTTCTTATAAAAAGAAGAAGCGATGCAATCAGTCTCTCCTCAACTCTTGATCAAGAGAGACTGGCATGCATAGTATTTATATCAGCCATCTGATTACAATGAAGAACAAGATGTGCCGCTCTGTTCTGGACCAGCTGCAGCTTAACTAGGCATTTCCTTGCAGCACTCGACCACACAACTGGACAATAATCAAGATAAGACAAAACTTGCAGGACTTGCTTTTTTTTACAATCTAAGGTAACACAAAGTAATTTAGTCTCCTCAGCTTGTTCAACAGCCACACAATTCATTACCAGATTCAGCTGAGGTCTAGAACTTAGGGAATGATTTGTACCAAATACAATGCTCTTAGTTTTAGAGATGTTCAGGACCAGTTTATTACTGGCCACCCATTCCAAAACAGACTGCAAGTCTTTGTTAAGATTTTCAGTGACTTCATTAGCTGTGGTTGCTGATGCGTATATGGTTGAATCATCAGCATACATGGACACACATGCTTTGTTTAATGCCAGTGGCAGGTCATTGGTAAAAATAGAAAAGAGTAGAGGGCCTAGAGAGCTGCCCTGTGGTAAACCACACTTTACATGTTTGACATTAGAGAAGCTTAGATTAAAGAAAACCCTTTGAGTTCAATTAGATAGATAGCGCTGAATCCACGATATGGCAGAGGTTGAAAAGCCATAACACATACGTTTTTTCAACAACAGGTTATAGTCAATAATATCAAAGGATGCACTGAAATCTAACAGTACAGCTCCCACAATCTTCTTATTATCAATTTCTTTCAACCAATCACCAGTCATTTGTGTCAGTGCAGTGCATGTTGAGTGCCCTTCTCTATAAGCATGCTGAAAATCTATTGTTAAAATTCGTTTACAGAGAAATAGCATAGTATTTGGTCGAACACAATTTTTTCCAACAGTTTGCTAAGAGCTGGCAGCAAGCTTATAGGTATGCAGCTAGAACCAGTAAAGGCAGCTTTACCACTCTTGGGTAGCATAGACTTTCCTCCAGGCTCAGATTAAAAATATGACAGATAGGAGTGACTAGAGTCAGCTACCATCCTCAGTAGCTTTCCATCTAGGATGTCAATGTCAGGAGGTTTGTCATTATTGATCAATAACAATAATTCTTCCACCTCTCCCACACTAACTTTACAACATTCAAACTTGCAAATCTTTTCTTGCATTATTATTATTATAAAAAAATGTATGTTGGCATTTCCTGCCTAAGTTTGCCCAATTTGCCAATGAAGTAATTAAAATAATTGGCAACATCAAATGGTTTTGTGATGAATAAGCCTTCTGTTTCGATGAAAGATGGAGTTGAATTTGTCTTTCTGACCATAATTTCATTTAAAGTACTCCAAAGCTTTTTTCCAAGATCATTGATCTTGGCTTCATAATACAGTTTCTTCTTCTTTTTTTTGAGTTTAGTCACATAATTTCTCAATTTGCAGTAAGTCAGCCAGTCCGATGTGCAGCCAGACTTATTAGCCACCCCGCATCTCTTTCAACCATACAATTTTTCAAATCCTCATCAAACCATGGAGCATTAACAGTTCTAAAAGTCAGTTTCTTAACAGGTGCATGTTTATCAAATTGGAAGAAGCAATTTCATAATTTCAGCAAGTGCAGCGTCTGGATTAATCACATCAGACCAACAAATATTTGTAACATCATACACATAAGAGTACCAGCTAAATATTTAGTATGATCTCCAATACACTATTTTAGGCCCAACTTTTGGAACTTTGGCTTTCCTGGATATAGCCACTATACTGTGATCACTGCATCCAATGGGTACTGATACAGCTTTAGAACAATGTTCTACAGTATTAGTAAACATGTGATTGATACATGTGGATGATCTTGTTCCTGTAGTGTTTGTAAACACCCTGGTCCCCAAGAAAGTAGACCTCTCTGTTTACATCACATACACTATCAAGCATTTCACACATATTATTTAGATACTGACTGTTAGCACTTGGTGGCCTATAGCAACACCCCAAAAGAAAAGGCTTTAGATGTGCCAAGTGAACCTGCAACCACAACAGTTCAATAACACTTGACATGAGATTTTCTCTAAGCATTACAGGGATATGGCTCTGAATATATATACTGTATATATACAGCAACACTTCCCCCATAAGCATTTCTGTGTATTGCTATTGTATTGCTACTGCTGTATCATCAAATTAATTATCTAAGTGAGTCTCAGAAATGGCTAATATAGCAAGTTATTGGTTTCATGAACCTTATTTCTAAGGCTACGTAAATTAATATGGGCTATTTTCAGCCATTTCCTGTGTAGCTTATCAGAGATTTGGAAAATAGCAAACAAAGCAAGATAAAAAAAAAAAAATACATTGAGCAGTCCATTAATCAATTGGTATGTGTGTGCTGGCTTCCGTCTGGCCACTCTACCATAAAAGCCTGATTGGTGGAGTGCTGCAGAGATGGTTGTCCTTTTGGAATGTTCTCCCATCTCCACAGAGGATCTCTGGAGCTCTGTCTCCGTGACCATTGGGTTCTTGGTCAGGGAGCCTTAGGAAGAGTTTTGGTGGTTCCAAACTTGTTCCTCTTAAGAATAATGGAGCCCACTGTCTTCTTGGGGACCTTCAAGAAAGTTTTTGGTAGCCTTCCCCAGATCTGTGCATTGACACAACCCTCTCTCTGAGCTTTGCGGACATTTCCTTCGACCTCATGGCTTGGTTTTTGCTCTGACATGCACTGTCAACTGTGGGACCTTATATACTGTAGACAGGTGTGTGCCTTTCCAAATCATGTCCAATCAATTGAATTTACCACAGGTGGACTCCAAGAAAGTTCTGGAAACATCTCAAGGATGATCAAAGGAAACAAGATGTGCCTGAGCCCAGATCCGAGTCTCATAGCAAAGGGTCTGAATACTTATGTAAATAAGGTATTTCTGTTTTGTAGTTTTAATGAATGTGCAAAAAAATTCTAAAAAACAGTTTTCACTTTGTGATTATGGGATATTGTGTGTAAATTGATGAGGAAAAAATTATTGGATCAATTTTAGAATAAGTCGATAACGTAACAAAATGTGGAAAAAGGGAAGGGGTCTGAATACTTTCCGAATGCACTGTATCTGTATAATCACATAGTGTTGCCCTATTATGTGGTCTGAACGTAGTGAAAAGTAGATCTTTTATTTAGGAAAATTAGAAACCAGAAGTTGTGCCGCTTGAGCAGTCAGCGTATATATATTATAAATATAAATATTTATATATAAACTCAATACATGAATGACTTTAATTCAAAGATAACCAACCTACAGCACTAGACTACACTTCACCTGCGTCATCCTTGTGGTATTGAGAGATAATCATGGTAATGCCTTCACTGATTGCACATAAAGGAAGATAGTTCCTACATGCTTGCTTTGATATCCAACTGATCTTGTGTCCTTCCTGTCATCCTGTGAACCCCGTTCATTGCTGCTCGCAGCTAGATTTATGATTATTATTTGTAGTAGTAATAGAATTTTGGGTTTCAGGAACAAAAGTTCACTTACAACACTCGATGGGAAGGGAGGCCACTTGAAGAGAGACATACTGTCCTCCTGGTTGAGGAATATGGACCCGAAAGACAAGGCGGACACAGGTGTTTTTGCGTCCCATGTCTGTCTCGCCTGTCCTGAGCTCGATGTCAGCATTTCTCAGCTTTAGTATCCCAGCACAGTCAATCCTTTACAAGGGAAGTAAAACAATGTTTTATTAATTATTTTATACCCTAGCTCTGAAAACATATGTGTGTTTGTGTGCGCATGCATATGTATGTGTGTGTGTGTGTGTGTGTGTGTGTGTGTGTGTGTGTGTGTGTGTGTGTGTGTGTGTGTGTGTGTGTGTGTGTGTGTGTGTGTGTGTGTGTGTGTGTGTGTGTGTGTACTGTCTCTAACTTGACTGCTCTCCTTACACTGCTCTCATGTTGTTCTTGGGCTCCAGAGGGATCTCCAGGACCTTGGTGCCATGGACCTTTCTCTCTTGGCTTGGTGTGGTGACCGTTTTCCCCGTGATGCGGTGCACCTGGTAGAAGGCATGGGGTTTGAGGACCCTCTCGTCAGCCGTTCCGATGAACACCAGCAGACCCAGTGGAGCAGTGCCTCTGTATCCATGAAGCTGTCGAGAGATACAACCAAACAAACCGTTTTACCTTTAAGGGGACGTTACACTCCAAAAACCAACGTTTTCAGACCTCAATAGTGGTCTTGTGTTGAGATATGTCCACATCCCAAGACATCTATTGCGTAGAATCACCTATGTGCCAAAACCAAATCTTATTGGCTGCTTATCTTTTCCATTCATTTGTGGTTGAGGCAGAGCTGACTCTACGCAATCAATGACATTGGATGTGGGTTCTGAAAACAACTGACACACTTCGATCTTGGAGTGTATCCATTTAACATTTTTGATACTGTTGAATTCAAGACTGTGTCCTCTGTACTGCAGAGCTACAGTATTCTTACAGCTTTTAAACATGACAGTAAATAATCATATCATTCTAATATGTAATCCACGGGACCATAATTCATTCTACACTCTTAGAACAAAAAGGTGCTATCTAGAACCTTAAAGGGTTCTTCGGCTGTCCCCATAGGAGAACCCTTTTGGAACCCTTTTTTCTAAATGTACTTATCAAAATATTAACTGATAAAACTGTTGAAATCGGAGACGTCCATAATTACTTTGAGAACATCAAGGGTTAACTACCTCCAACAATATCACAGTTGAATTCTGTTACATAATGAAGGAAAATGACTTCATAGGTTACGAAAGGCCAACTCCCGACATAATTATTTGCATATGGCTAATGGTTAGCAGAAGGATAGCATCACTACTGTTGCCCTGGACCCAGAAATGGCTTTCACATCCTGAGATGAGAAGACAGCTCACTGCATTAGTAACTATACAATAAAACCAGCATGGCTTAGTCAATATGTCCCTGAACTTTATACTTCATATGGGTGGATCTTCCATAATTTAAAATACACTTGAAAGTTAACCTCGATCCCAGGCTTAAATGGTAAAGAGCCGGGAGCGTTTGGTACCCTGGTCCGTTCTATGTAGCGTGTGTGAAACACAAAGGAACCCTGGAACCCTGCGTCAGTAGCAGGTCCAGGATTCAGGACTGGCGTGTCAGGTATTGGGTTAATTGCGTGGAACTGTTTCCCCCTTGTAAACAAGCTAGCTTGCTAATGTCATGTTGAATTAACGTCTCGCAAATCATACCCTGAATCGGTTATTATCAGGTCATGTGAAACCAAAACGTAATTCTCACAAATGCTCCAGGAAACCAAACCAGCGTACCGATTTTCATATGAAAACGTCCTATGGTGGTTTAACTGTGCTGGTTTTGTGGTTGAATGGGTTTAGTCATAATAATGCAGGCTGATACATTTGTTCATTTACATATTGTTGCTGGGCACCTGAGACAGACATGGTGACGTAATGACAAGGAAATACCACCACAGACACATATTCATACACACAGGAGTAAAAGCTGCACTGTACACTGAGTATACCAAATTAGTCGGGGCATTGATCCAACAAGGTGTCGAAAGCGTTCCACATGTCAACACCCATATATACATACATCAAATAAAATCACATTGTATTAGTCACATGCGCCGAATACAACAGGTGTCGACCTTACAGTGAAAGGCTTACTTACGAGCCTCTAACCAACAATGCAGTTTAAAAAATACGAATAAGAAATAAAAGGAACAAGTAATTAAAGAGCAGCAGTAAAATAACAATAGCGAGACTATATACAGGGGGTACCGGTACAGAGTAACGCTTGCCTTGCGATACTCTGTCTATGACTAGGGTGGCTGTAGTCTTTGACAAGTTTTACATACATACTGTACATACATACAAAGGTTAAACAAACACACACTCCTCCATCCCCACACCCAGTACCTGAACCACAGTGTGTCCTCCGCTGGCCGCTTTGACTGCTCCCCTGCTGCCCTCTGTCTCGTAGTGGGCCCGGTGGTGCTGTTTAGGCTGCTGCTCCAGACAGAGCTCATACTGGTCGGAGTGACTGGGCAAGTGCCACTCTAGAGGGGGCAGAGATGGCACAGGGATGCCACTGGAGGGAGGGAGGGAGGGAGGGAGGGAGGGAGGGAGGGAGGGAGGGAGGGAGAGAGAGAGAGAGAGAGAGAGAGAGAGAGAGAGAGAGAGAGAGAGAGAGAGAGAGAGAGAGAGAGAGAGAGAGAGAGAGAGAGAGAGAGAGAGAGAGAGAGAGAGAGAGAGAGAGAAAAGGGTGTGGGAGAAAGAAAGAGAGAGGGTTTTCACTCGTAACATTTCCTGCCATAACACACAAAATACACATCAGTACATTACATCACAATTTCAAATGAAATTCCTCTAAGGTTTTCTTAATACTACTTATTTACCTGTCATTACAGATTCATGTGACTGTCATTACTTCTTAACCTGTCATTACAGATTCACGTGACTGTCATTACTTTTCATTCTTATGAGGGATCATCTTTTCATTCTTATGAGGGATCACATTATACCTGAAGGCTCCATGGGCTAGTGAAGCCGGCCAGAAAGATGTAGGGAGGATGTAGAAGGTCTCAGCCCCAGCTCTGCCTCTCCGCCCATGCTCCCCCTGGCTCTCTCCATACGTATAGCACTCAACACTGGGCCGCACCATCTTGGAGGGGACCGCCCTGGGCATGCTGGAGCTGAGGCTGCTCAACACCTCTTCAACGCTGGGCATCTGCTGAGGGGCATTGCCCTGTGGGTCAGCTTGGGCCAAGGGTCGTCCTTGGGGGTGGTGAGGCGAGGGGCTGGGGCTTGGGCTCCGGGAGCGCTGCTGCTGCTGGCTGGTGGTCCCCAGATTGGGGCCGCTGTACTGGTCGTAGGTGCGTTTTCCCTGAGGAGAGGCGGAGCGAGAGCGGGGGTAATCGTGGGAGTGTGGCGAGGAAGACCGCTGACTCTGCGGTACCAGGAAAGTCTCCTCTGTGATGCTGGTTCGCGGGGAGGTCCCAGGGGAGGAGTGGGCCGAGGACGTATGGATGCCCTGGAGGCCCGGGAGGAGGTCCAAGGCGGTCAAGCCAACCACGCCCCCACCACCACTGGGAGATACACAAGGCGAGACCCAGGGCGAGTAGGCCTCAGACAGCCAGCCCGTGGAGGAGTTGCTGCTGGCAGGGCTCTGGGGTTCTCGATAGGCCGTGTTCTCATAGCCAGGCACAGTCAGGGCCGTGGTTCTGAGGCTGGCGTCCAGGGGATGAGTCTGGTGAGGGTCCCCTGATGGGGTGATCTCAATCCTGGGGCTAGGAGAGGGAGCACCCCTTGGCCTGGAGGGGAGATCCAGCGAGTTAAACCCAGGCCCAGACAGGCTGTCAGGGACAGGTCCATGGTGGTAAGAGGAGTGGCTGGAGGTTGTAGGGGCGTTAGTGGAGCTTCCGTCACAAGGGTAGGGCACCATAGATGAGGGGTTGTGATCTCCGCGAGGGGGAACCCCTGAGTTGTCTGCTAAGAATATGGCAGGATGAAGGGAGTACTCATTTAGGCATTATGTATTGCAACATTTCAGGATCAGAATGGTGATTTCTTCTAAACTAACACGTCATTTCAGTGACTATATTTTTTGTTCTTTAAAAAAATTTGTTGCCAAGTATTTTTTTATGAACATCAGGCAATTACCAGCAATAATAGGAAACTTGTTCTTAAAACAGCAGGCATGTGAAATAGACATAGAGTTACACTGGGTCGAGGATTTTACAACATAAGTGTTTGACAGCTGAGTAGGCTGTTCCTCTATTATTGGATAGTCCATAATTCAACAGGGGTTAAATATGGCTACGGGACAGATCAACATTTACTGGTGGAGGGGCTGGTCCAACTCAAGGTATCATAAACAAAATGCACCCCCCTTCCCAAAGTCCAAAATACTTTCACATGACCCTCCCCTTGTACTTTAAAATACATTGAACACCCTCCCCCCTCATAGAATTAACTCAGAGTAATGTTTACGACCACAAATAACGGTAACTGTAGAGACCCTGTGTTTATAAACGTGGATATCGACGTAACTACTTCAGCATGCTTTTGTGGCACAGTCGATGCCACGCAGGGCTACGGGCCAAAGGTTGAGGGTTCACCGACCACCACAGACGAGCTCACGCTCCCTGCCTGTTTCATTACACTAATATCAGAACCGGCTGCAGACAATGATCAGCTAGGGGGGAAATCTGATTTTCAACATTTTGATGCCATATTTATAATTATATTAAATATATGCAACACATTTTCCACCAACAGGTTTCTGTGCCAATAAAACATACACCCAATAAACAAAGCATACCGACTTCAGGCACTTCAATATCATGGTTTTCATTTTCAACACAACAATAAATAGACTACTGTATGTCAATCCCTCCCTACATCGTATGCTGACCCAGTAACCCAGGCTTAGCTTGACAATCTCCAAATGTCATTAAACTTCTTGGTGTTTTGTAACAGATGTCTATTTTAATTCCTCAATTAGCCGCTGCACAGTTTGGATTGATCGATTGATTGATTTTATTTGTCAGTTAAAAAAATAAATATATGCACAAAGATGTTTTCAAGTGACCAGGATTCCACAATAAAGTCAGGGACTTATTTCCATTGTGGTCCCTATTTTTTTTTTACATAAATACATATACAATTCCATAGATACAGACACATTTCAGAGATACAGACACATTACAGAGATACAGACACATTACATAGATACAGACACATTACAGAGATAGAGACACATTGCATAGATACAAACACATTACAGAGATAGAGACACATTACAGAGATAGAGACACATTACATAGATACAGACACATTACAGAGATACAGACACATTACAGAGATACAGACACATTACATAGATACAAACACATTACAGGGATAGAGACACATTACAGAGATAGAGACACATTACATAGATATAGACACATTACAGAGATAGAGACACATTACATAGATAGAGACACATTACAGAGATAGAGACACATTACATAGATACAGACACATTACAGAGATACAGACACATTACATAGATAGAGACACATTGCATAGATACAGACACATTACAGAGATTCAGACACATTACAGAGTTAGAGACACATTACAGAGATAGAGACACATTACAGAGATACAGACACATTACATAGATACAGACACATTACAGAGATAGAGACACATTACAGAGATAGAGACACATTACAGAGATACAGACACATTACAGAGATAGAGACACATTACAGAGATAGAGACACATTACAGAGATAGAGACACATTACAGAGATAGAGACACATTACAGAGATAGAGAGGAAAACATGCTCAACCTCCAGATGAGTTTGAGGGGGGAGTTTAAGTACAGTTCTCACAAGCTGGTTTGGCTGATATTTGGGGCTGCTGGTGAACCATGATGTGCAGCATAATCAAAGAGACACTGGACTAGCGTACTTGCCAGAGTCTTTACGGGGTCTATAGGTTTCCATCCAACTGGCGACAGATTTTCATGCGAATATTCTAAAATCTTCCAAAAAGAATATGCCATTTCAGAGTTTCCTTTCGGAAAATTTGGAGGCGTACAACATGACAGCGAAGATTTTAAATTACCGAACATTTGAAAAATGTAATGTACATCCATATGCATTCAGATCCACCCTGTGGCAGCCAGCACCATCAATAAACAAGGGACGTTGCCCAAATGAGCCACATTTACATATACTTAAAAACAGCCTATAACAAATTACAAAAACACTATTCCTTGTGTTTCGATGTGTAGCATATGCAAAACTTTATAGCCTATTTTTCTATTTTGTTTTTGGTTACTTTCCTAAAACAATAATTGTCCACCTCACGGTTCAGCTGTCCGAGGCATTGCATGCATAGGCCTATAGGGTTAGGTGTCCACTGTATGATATTAATATTTTAATAAATAAATAAATATATAACGGAAGAAAAGCTTAGGCCTAACCCCAGAGAGAAGGAGAGAGAGATATGCTGGTGGCATGCTACGACACACATTTCTTTATGTCAGATTGTCTACTGTGTCTGCTATACAGACATAGATGTACAGAAAGAGGGCAATTGGTTCATTTCTATCAGAATATTTTGTATAAAGATAAGCATTATATTGCCAGATTATAGGAGTAACTCTGGTAGGCCTGAAACATTCTCCCTCACCTCAAGTTCAACTGTGGGAGTCCGTTGGAGCGCCGGGGCACACTGCCTTCATATCATAGGCCTTCAGTATAATAAGCTAATAGCCACACCATACCCAACCTTCACAAACTATTGTAAACTTTATTAGGGTAATATCAAAAGTAAAAGCCATTGTTGTTAAGGGGAAATATGAGCAGAAGAGTGAATAAACCAGGGAAAAACACACTACCCTCCCCTGTGCCCCCCAAAAAACCACACAACCCTCCCCAAAGCGAAAAACATTTTTTGACAGCCCTCCCCCATTTTGGACCACCCCTCACAGTAAATTATGATCTGTCCCTAAATATAAACTAAATCACAAAGCCATGCATGAATTTGAACAGTGGAGACCACAGACCAGCATGTCAAAGCCATTAAAATGTATTCTATCACATTTCGGTTTGTGACTGTAGTCTTTTCTGACTAGGCTAGTGTACAAAATATGATTATGTGATTAGGCTACTTTTGTTTTTTAAATCACGAATAAACATCGAATTGTTGTAAAATCCAATTTAAACATAAATGATTGATTGATTGCTCTTGACGGCACTTCAGGAAGATGCTCTGCACAGTTTGGATTGATCGATTGATTGATTTTGACTGTCAGTTAAACAAATACATATATATATACATTGAGTCTGGGACTTATTTCCATTGTGGTCCCTATTTGTACATAAATACGCATACAATTACATCGATATAGAAACGTTACAGAGATAGAGACGATAGAAATGCTCAACCTCCAGATAAGTATGAGGGTGGACTTTAACTACAAATCTTACAAGCTTTATTGGCTGATAGATAATTTTTTTGTTAATGTTTGGGGCTCCTGGTAAACCAGGATGTGCAGGCATAATCAAAGAGAAACTGGACTACCAGAGTCTTTAGGCGACAGATTTTCATGTGAATATTCTAAAATCTTCCATCTTTTCTGAGTAGGCTAGTGTACAAAATCTGATTATGTGATTAGGCTACCTTGGTTATTTTTGTTATCCTGAATTAACATCTAATTGTTGTAAACTCCTATTTAAACATACATTATTGATTGATTGCCCTTGGCGGCACTTCAGGAAGATGCTCTTACCTTCAATCACGCGAAAGTCGTCAGATGGGTTGTACAAAAACAGGTAAGAAAAGTCCAACTCCTCTTGACTGTTATCTTGACCAAGATCTTCCACAAGCTCCAAAGAATGTGGGTCATTGTCTTTGTAGATGGAAGTCATCTTAAGCACGTAAATTATTTATCAAAATGAAAAGAGAGACAAAACAACAGCTGATGTTAGGCTATACTTTAGGCTTTTCACGACGATTCTGTATTAACTTCAGGCAATTGCAACAACGGAAGTCTAATGGTTCAAATGAAATATGACAGCCACATAAAAATAAATCAGGCTGTCGATATTGCTTCCTGTTTCTATTCTGTTGCATAGCCTAGTTGAGGCGGGGGATTCTGTGGTGATGATGTAACTGTGTCGGGTAATTTTGTATCAAATGTTTTGAGGCTGCAAATGTAGATGATATATTTGGATTGTTGCTCAATAAAATAACAGAGACGGAAAACAGAAAAGAGAACAGAAACAGAAAATGCCACTGCATTTTGTATTTAAGGTGCAACAAAGCTATACTTCACTATTATAAGGCTAACGAGTGGCGCAGCGGTCTAAGGCACTGCATCTCAGGCGTCACTACAGTTAAATAGTTAGTTAAATAAAGTTTAGTTAAATAAAAGTAACAAATAAAATACAGACACCCTGGTTCGATTCCAGGATGTATCAAAACCGGCCGTGATTGGGAGTCCCATAGTGCGGCGCACAATTTTCCCAGCGTCGTCCGGGTTTGGCCGGTGTAGGCTGTCATTGTAAATAAGAACTTGTTCTTAACGGACTTATCTAGTTAAATAAAGGTTTAAAATATGTATATATTTAAGAAATAATTGTACATAGTTAACTTTATGTTTTAGATTAAACAGGATATAATTGACTGAGCCGGACAAACAATGTTTAATTTTGGAAGCATGTTAACATAATATAATACTAGTGACTTGGCTGATTTCTGTCACAAGTGGAATGAATAGGCCACTAATCCATTGGGTGGTGCTACTGTTACACGTACCCAACAGCCAATATGTCTTGTGTGGAATCCGTCATTTGGGGGCAAAGGATACTTTGAATGTTAAATCCAAAGTGGATTAATTTGAGCCAGGGCCCGTATTCATGAAGCATCACAGAATAGGGGTGCTGATCTGGGATCAGGTCCCCGCTGCCCATCTAATCTTGTGCTGTGAT